>NW_028320320.1:0-165733 GCF_062004578.1 Staurois parvus | reverse complement strand
GACGGTGTCAGTCTGGTGTCAGCCTCTCCTCGTGACGGTGTCAGTCTGGTGTCAGCCTCGCTAGTGACGGGGTCCGTCTGGTGTCAGCCTCTCCTCGTGACGGGGTCGGTCTGGTGTCAGCCTCTCCTCGTGACGGAGTCGGTCTGGTGTCAGCCTCTCCTCGTGACGGTGTCGGTCTGGTGTCAGCCTCTCCTCGTGACGTTGTCGGTCTGGTGTCAGCCTCTCCTCGTGACAGGGTCCGTCTGGTGTCAGCCTCGCTAGTGACGGTTTCGGTCTGGTGTCAGCCTCTCCTCGTGACGGTGTCAGTCTGGTGTCAGCCTCGCTAGTGACGGTGTCAGTCTGGTGTCAGCCTCGCTAGTGACGGTGTCAGTCTGGTGTCAGCCTCTCCTCGTGACGGTGTCAGTCTGGTGTCAGCCTCTCCTCGTGACGGTGTCAGTCTGGTGTCAGCCTCGCTAGTGACGGTTTCAGTCTGGTGTCAGCCTCTCCTCGTGACGGTGTCCGTCTGGTGTCAGCCTCTCCTCGTGACGGTGTCAGTCTGGTGTCAGCCTCGCTAGTGACGGGGTCGGTCTGGTGTCAGCCTCTCCTCGTGACAGGGTCGGTCTGGTGTCAGCCTCGCTAGTGACGGTTTCGGTCTGGTGTCAGCCTCTCCTCGTGACGGGGTCCGTCTGGTGTCAGCCTCTCCTCGTGACGGGGTCGGTCTGGTGTCAGCCTCTCCTCGTGACGGGGTCGGTCTGGTGTCAGCCTCGCTAGTGACGGTTTCAGTCTGGTGTCAGCCTCTCCTCGTGACGGTGTCAGTCTGGTGTCAGCCTCGCTAGTGACGGGGTAGGTCTGGTGTCAGCCTCTCCTCGTGACGGGGTCGGTCTGGTGTCAGCCTCTCCTCGTGACGGTGTCAGTCTGGTGTCAGCCTCGCTAGTGACGGAGTCGGTCTGGTGTCAGCCTCTCCTCGTGACGGTGTCAGTCTGGTGTCAGCCTCTCCTCGTGACGGTGTCAGTCTGGTGTCAGCCTCGCTAGTGACGGTTTCAGTCTGGTGTCAGCCTCTCCTCGTGACGGTGTCCGTCTGGTGTCAGCCTCTCCTCGTGACAGTGTCAGTCTGGTGTCAGCCTCGCTAGTGACGGGGTCGGTCTGGTGTCAGCCTCTCCTCGTGACGGTGTCAGTCTGGTGTCAGCCTCTCCTCGTGACGGGGTCCGTCTGGTGTCAGCCTCTCCTCGTGACGGGGTCGGTCTGGTGTCAGCCTCTCCTCGTGACGGGGTCGGTCTGGTGTCAGCCTCGCTAGTGACGGAGTCGGTCTGGTGTCAGCCTCTCCTCGTGACGGTGTCGGTCTGGTGTCAGCCTCTCCTCGTGACGGTGTCGGTCTGGTGTCAGCCTCTCCTCGTGACAGGGTCCGTCTGGTGTCAGCCTCGCTAGTGACGGTTTCGGTCTGGTGTCAGCCTCTCCTCGTGACGGTGTCAGTCTGGTGTCAGCCTCGCTAGTGACGGTGTCAGTCTGGTGTCAGCCTCGCAAGTGACGGTGTCAGTCTGGTGTCAGCCTCGCTAGTGACGGTGTCAGTCTGGTGTCAGCCTCTCCTCGTGACGGTGTCCGTCTGGTGTCAGCCTCTCCTCGTGACGGTGTCAGTCTGGTGTCAGCCTCGCTAGTGACGGTTTCAGTCTGGTGTCAGCCTCTCCTCGTGACGGTGTCCGTCTGGTGTCAGCCTCTCCTCGTGACGGTGTCAGTCTGGTGTCAGCCTCGCTAGTGACGGGGTCGGTCTGGTGTCAGCCTCTCCTCGTGACGGGGTCGGTCTGGTGTCAGCCTCTCCTCGTGACGGTGTCGGTCTGGTGTCAGCCTCTCCTCGTGACAGGGTCCGTCTGGTGTCAGCCTCTCCTCGTGACGGGGTCGGTCTGGTGTCAGCCTCTCCTCGTGACGGGGTCGGTCTGGTGTCAGCCTCGCTAGTGACGGTTTCAGTCTGGTGTCAGCCTCTCCTCGTGACGGTGTCAGTCTGGTGTCAGCCTCGCTAGTGACAGTGTCAGTCTGGTGTCAGCCTCTCCTCGTGACGGTGTCAGTCTGGTGTCAGCCTCGCTAGTGACGGTGTCAGTCTGGTGTCAGCCTCTCCTCGTGACGGTGTCCGTCTGGTGTCAGCCTCGCTAGTGACGGGGTCGGTCTGGTGTCAGCCTCGCTAGTGACGGGGTCGGTCTGGTGTCAGCCTCGCCTCGTGACGGTGTCGGTCTGGTGTCAGCCTCGCCTCGTGACGGTGTCGGTCTGGTGTCATCCTCGCCTCGTGACGGGGTCGGTCTGGTGTCAGCCTCGCTAGTGACGGAGTCGGTCTGGTGTCAGCCTCTCCTCGTGACGGTGTCGGTCTGGTGTCAGCCTCTCCTCGTGACGGTGTCGGTCTGGTGTCAGCCTCTCCTCGTGACAGGGTCCGTCTAGTGTCAGCCTCGCTAGTGACGGTTTCGGTCTGGTGTCAGCCTCTCCTCGTGACGGTGTCAGTCTGGTGTCAGCCTCGCTAGTGACGGTGTCAGTCTGGTGTCAGCCTCGCTAGTGACGGTGTCAGTCTGGTGTCAGCCTCTCCTCGTGACGGTGTCAGTCTGGTGTCAGCCTCTCCTCGTGACGGTGTCAGTCTGGTGTCAGCCTCGCTAGTGACGGTTTCAGTCTGGTGTCAGCCTCTCCTCGTGACGGTGTCCGTCTGGTGTCAGCCTCTCCTCGTGACGGTGTCAGTCTGGTGTCAGCCTCGCTAGTGACGGGGTCGGTCTGGTGTCAGCCTCTCCTCGTGACGGGGTCGGTCTGGTGTCAGCCTCTCCTCGTGACGGGGTCCGTCTGGTGTCAGCCTCTCCTCGTGACGGGGTCGGTCTGGTGTCAGCCTCTCCTCGTGACGGGGTCGGTCTGGTGTCAGCCTCGCTAGTGACGGTTTCAGTCTGGTGTCAGCCTCTCCTCGTGACGGTGTCAGTCTGGTGTCAGCCTCGCTAGTGACGGTGTCAGTCTGGTGTCAGCCTCGCTAGTGACGGTTTCAGTCTGGTGTCAGCCTCTCCTCGTGACGGTGTCAGTCTGGTGTCAGCCTCGCTAGTGACGGGGTCGGTCTGGTGTCAGCCTCTCCTCGTGACGGGGTCGGTCTGGTGTCAGCCTCTCCTCGTGACGGTGTCAGTCTGGTGTCAGCCTCGCTAGTGACGGTTTCAGTCTGGTGTCAGTCTCTCCTCGTGACGGTGTCCGTCTGGTGTCAGCCTCGCTAGTGACGGGGTCGGTCTGGTGTCAGCCTCGCTAGTGACGGGGTCGGTCTGGTGTCAGCCTCGCCTCGTGACGGTGTCGGTCTGGTGTCAGCCTCGCCTCGTGACGGTGTCGGTCTGGTGTCATCCTCGCTAGTGACGGTGTCGGTCTGGTGTCATCCTCGCCTCGTGACGGGGTCGGTCTGGTGTCAGCCTCGCTAGTGACGGAGTCGGTCTGGTGTCAGCCTCTCCTCGTGACGGTGTCGGTCTGGTGTCAGCCTCTCCTCGTGACGGTGTCGGTCTGGTGTCAGCCTCTCCTCGTGACAGGGTCCGTCTGGTGTCAGCCTCGCTAGTGACGGTTTCGGTCTGGTGTCAGCCTCTCCTCGTGACGGTGTCAGTCTGGTGTCAGCCTCGCTAGTGACGGTGTCAGTCTGGTGTCAGCCTCGCTAGTGACGGTTTCAGTCTGGTGTCAGCCTCTCCTCGTGATGGTGTCAGTCTGGTGTCAGCCTCGCTAGTGACGGGGTCGGTCTGGTGTCAGCCTCTCCTCGTGACGGGGTCGGTCTGGTGTCAGCCTCTCCTCGTGACGGTGTCAGTCTGGTGTCAGCCTCGCTAGTGACGGTTTCAGTCTGGTGTCAGCCTCTCCTCGTGACGGTGTCCGTCTGGTGTCAGCCTCGCTAGTGACGGGGTCGGTCTGGTGTCAGCCTCGCTAGTGACGGGGTCGGTCTGGTGTCAGCCTCGCCTCGTGACGGTGTCGGTCTGGTGTCAGCCTCGCCTCGTGACGGTGTCGGTCTGGTGTCATCCTCGCTAGTGACGGTGTCGGTCTGGTGTCATCCTCGCCTCGTGACGGGGTCGGTCTGGTGTCAGCCTCGCTAGTGACGGAGTCGGTCTGGTGTCAGCCTCTCCTCGTGACGGTGTCGGTCTGGTGTCAGCCTCTCCTCGTGACGGTGTCGGTCTGGTGTCAGCCTCTCCTCGTGACAGGGTCCGTCTGGTGTCAGCCTCGCTAGTGACGGTTTCGGTCTGGTGTCAGCCTCTCCTCGTGACGGTGTCAGTCTGGTGTCAGCCTCGCTAGTGACGGTGTCAGTCTGGTGTCAGCCTCGCTAGTGACGGTTTCAGTCTGGTGTCAGCCTCTCCTCGTGACGGTGTCCGTCTGGTGTCAGCCTCTCCTCGTGACGGTGTCAGTCTGGTGTCAGCCTCGCTAGTGACGGTGTCAGTCTGGTGTCAGCCTCGCTAGTGACGGTTTCAGTCTGGTGTCAGCCTCTCCTCGTGACGGTGTCAGTCTGGTGTCAGCCTCGCTAGTGACGGTTTCAGTCTGGTGTCAGCCTCTCCTCGTGACGGTGTCCGTCTGGTGTCAGCCTCTCCTCGTGACGGTGTCAGTCTGGTGTCAGCCTCACTAGTGACGGGATCAGTCTGGTGTCAGCCTCTCCTCGTGACGGGGTCGGTCTGGTGTCAGCCTCTCCTCGTGACGGTGTCGGTCTGGTGTCAGCCTCTCCTCGTGACGGGGTCCGTCTGGTGTCAGCCTCTCCTCGTGACGGTGTCTGTCTGGTGTCAGCCTCTCCTCGTGACGGTGTCAGTCTGGTGTCAGCCTCGCTAGTGACGGTTTCAGTCTGGTGTCAGCCTCTCCTCGTGACGGTGTCCGTCTGGTGTCAGCCTTGCTAGTGACGGGGACGGTCTGGTGTCAGCCTCGCTAGTGACGGGGTCGGTCTGGTGTCAGCCTCGCCTCGTGACGGTGTCGGTCTGGTGTCAGCCTCGCCTCGTGACGGTGTCGGTCTGGTGTCATCCTCGCTAGTGACGGTGTCGGTCTGGTGTCATCCTCGCCTCGTGACGGGGTCGGTCTGGTGTCAGCCTCGCTAGTGACGGAGTCAGTCTTGTGTCAGCCTCTCCTCGTGACGGTGTCGGTCTGGTGTCAGCCTCTCCTCGTGACGGTGTCGGTCTGGTGTCAGCCTCTCCTCGTGACAGGGTTCGTCTGGTGTCAGCCTCGCTAGTGACGGTTTCGGTCTGGTGTCAGCCTCTCCTCGTGACGGTGTCAGTCTGGTGTCAGCCTCGCTAGTGACGGGGTCGGTCTGGTGTCAGCCTCTCCTCGTGACGGGGTCGGTCTGGTGTCAGCCTCTTCTCGTGACGGTGTCAGTCTGGTGTCAGCCTCGCTAGTGACGGTTTCAGTCTGGTGTCAGCCTCTCCTCGTGACGGTGTCCGTCTGGTGTCAGCCTCGCTAGTGACGGGGTCGGTCTGGTATCAGCCTCGCTAGTGACGGGGTCGGTCTGGTGTCAGCCTCACCTCGTGACGGTGTCGGTCTGGTGTCAGCCTTGCCTCGTGACGGTGTCGGTCTGGTGTCATCCTCGCCTCGTGACGGGGTCGGTCTGGTGTCAGCCTCGCTAGTGACGGAGTCGGTCTGGTGTCAGCCTCTCCTCGTGACGGTGTCGGTCTGGTGTCAGCCTCTCCTCGTGACGGTGTCGGTCTGGTGTCAGCCTCTCCTCGTGACGGTGTCAGTCTGGTGTCAGCCTCGCTAGTGACGGTGTCAGTCTGGTGTCAGCCTCGCTAGTGACGGTGTCAGTCTGGTGTCAGCCTCTCCTCGTGACGGTGTCAGTCTGGTGTCAGCCTCGCTAGTGACGGTTTCAGTCTGGTGTCAGCCTCTCCTCGTGACGGTGTCAGTCTGGTGTCAGCCTCTCCTCGTGACGGTGTCAGTCTGGTGTCAGCCTCGCTAGTGACGGGGTCGGTCTGGTGTCAGCCTCTCCTCGTGACGGGGTCGGTCTGGTGTCAGCCTCTCCTCGTGACGGAGTCGGTCTGGTGTCAGCCTCTCCTCGTGACGGTGTCGGTCTGGTGTCAGCCTCTCCTCGTGACGTTGTCGGTCTGGTGTCAGCCTCTCCTCGTGACAGGGTCCGTCTGGTGTCAGCCTCGCTAGTGACGGTTTCAGTCTGGTGTCAGCCTCTCCTCGTGACGGTGTCAGTCTGGTGTCAGCCTCTCCTCGTGACGGTGTCAGTCTGGTGTCAGCCTCGCTAGTGACGGTTTCAGTCTGGTGTCAGCCTCTCCTCGTGACGGTGTCAGTCTGGTGTCAGCCTCGCTAGTGACGGTTTCAGTCTGGTGTCAGCCTCTCCTCGTGACGGTGTCAGTCTGGTGTCAGCCTCTCCTCGTGACGGTGTCAGTCTGGTGTCAGCCTTGCTAGTGACGGGGTCGGTCTGGTGTCAGCCTCTCCTCGTGACGGTGTCGGTCTGGTGTCAGCCTCTCCTCGTGACGGGGTCAGTCTGGTGTCAGCCTCGCTAGTGACGGTGTCAGTCTGGTGTCAGCCTCGCTAGTGACGGTTTCAGTCTGGTGTCAGCCTCTCCTCGTGACGGTGTCAGTCTGGTGTCAGCCTCGCTAGTGACGGTTTCAGTCTGGTGTCAGCCTCTCCTCGTGACGGTGTCAGTCTGGTGTCAGCCTCTCCTCGTGACGGTGTCAGTCTGGTGTCAGCCTCGCTAGTGACGGTTTCAGTCTGGTGTCAGCCTCTCCTCGTGACGGTGTCAGTCTGGTGTCAGCCTCTCCTCGTGACGGTGTCAGTCTGGTGTCAGCCTCGCTAGTGACGGTTTCAGTCTGGTGTCAGCCTCTCCTCGTGACGGTGTCCGTCTGGTGTCAGCCTCGCTAGTGACGGGGTCGGTCTGGTGTCAGCCTCGCCTCGTGACGGTGTCGGTCTGGTGTCAGCCTCGCCTCGTGACGGTGTCGGTCTGGTGTCATCCTCGCTAGTGACGGTGTCGGTCTGGTGTCATCCTCGCCTCGTGACGGGGTCGGTCTGGTGTCAGCCTCGCTAGTGACGGAGTCGGTCTGGTGTCAGCCTCTCCTCGTGACGGTGTCGGTCTGGTGTCAGCCTCTCCTCGTGACGGTGTCCGTCTGGTGTCAGCCTCTCCTCGTGACGGTGTCAGTCTGGTGTCAGCCTCGCTAGTGACGGGGTCGGTCTGGTGTCAGCCTCTCCTCGTGACGGGGTCGGTCTGGTGTCAGCCTCTCCTCGTGACGGTGTCGGTCTGGTGTCAGCCTCTCCTCGTGACGGGGTCCGTCTGGTGTCAGCCTCTCCTCGTGACGGGGTCGGTCTGGTGTCAGCCTCTCCTCGTGACGGGGTCGGTCTGGTGTCAGCCTCGCTAGTGACGGTTTCAGTCTGGTGTCAGCCTCTCCTCGTGACGGTGTCAGTCTGGTGTCAGCCTCGCTAGTGACGGTTTCAGTCTGGTGTCAGCCTCTCCTCGTGACGGTGTCCGTCTGGTGTCAGCCTCGCTAGTGACGGGGTCGGTCTGGTGTCAGCCTCGCTAGTGACGGGGTCGGTCTGGTGTCAGCCTCGCCTCGTGACGGGGTCGGTCTGGTGTCAGCCTCGCCTCGTGACGGTGTCGGTCTGGTGTCAGCCTCGCCTCGTGACGGTGTCGGTCTGGTGTCAGCCTCTCCTCGTGACGGTGTCAGTCTGGTGTCAGCCTCGCTAGTGACGGTTTCAGTCTGGTGTCAGCCTCTCCTCGTGACGGTGTCGGTCTGGTGTCAGCCTCTCCTCGTGACGGTGTCAGTCTGGTGTCAGCCTCGCTAGTGACGGTTTCAGTCTGGTGTCAGCCTCTCCTCGTGACGGGGTCAGTCTGGTGTCAGCCTCGCTAGTGACGGTGTCAGTCTGGTGTCAGCCTCGCTAGTGACGGTTTCAGTCTGGTGTCAGCCTCTCCTCGTGACGGTGTCAGTCTGGTGTCAGCCTCGCTAGTGACGGTTTCAGTCTGGTGTCAGCCTCTCCTCGTGACGGTGTCAGTCTGGTGTCAGCCTCTCCTCGTGACGGTGTCAGTCTGGTGTCAGCCTCGCTAGTGACGGTTTCAGTCTGGTGTCAGCCTCTCCTCGTGACGGTGTCAGTCTGGTGTCAGCCTCTCCTCGTGACGGTGTCAGTCTGGTGTCAGCCTCGCTAGTGACGGTTTCAGTCTGGTGTCAGCCTCTCCTCGTGACGGTGTCCGTCTGGTGTCAGCCTCGCTAGTGACGGGGTCGGTCTGGTGTCAGCCTCGCCTCGTGACGGTGTCGGTCTGGTGTCAGCCTCGCCTCGTGACGGTGTCGGTCTGGTGTCATCCTCGCTAGTGACGGTGTCGGTCTGGTGTCATCCTCGCCTCGTGACGGGGTCGGTCTGGTGTCAGCCTCGCTAGTGACGGAGTCGGTCTGGTGTCAGCCTCTCCTCGTGACGGTGTCGGTCTGGTGTCAGCCTCTCCTCGTGACGGTGTCCGTCTGGTGTCAGCCTCTCCTCGTGACGGTGTCAGTCTGGTGTCAGCCTCGCTAGTGACGGGGTCGGTCTGGTGTCAGCCTCTCCTCGTGACGGGGTCGGTCTGGTGTCAGCCTCTCCTCGTGACGGTGTCGGTCTGGTGTCAGCCTCTCCTCGTGACGGGGTCCGTCTGGTGTCAGCCTCTCCTCGTGACGGGGTCGGTCTGGTGTCAGCCTCTCCTCGTGACGGGGTCGGTCTGGTGTCAGCCTCGCTAGTGACGGTTTCAGTCTGGTGTCAGCCTCTCCTCGTGACGGTGTCAGTCTGGTGTCAGCCTCGCTAGTGACGGTTTCAGTCTGGTGTCAGCCTCTCCTCGTGACGGTGTCCGTCTGGTGTCAGCCTCGCTAGTGACGGGGTCGGTCTGGTGTCAGCCTCGCTAGTGACGGGGTCGGTCTGGTGTCAGCCTCGCCTCGTGACGGGGTCGGTCTGGTGTCAGCCTCGCCTCGTGACGGTGTCGGTCTGGTGTCAGCCTCGCCTCGTGACGGTGTCGGTCTGGTGTCAGCCTCTCCTCGTGACGGTGTCAGTCTGGTGTCAGCCTCGCTAGTGACGGTTTCAGTCTGGTGTCAGCCTCTCCTCGTGACGGTGTCGGTCTGGTGTCAGCCTCTCCTCGTGACGGTGTCAGTCTGGTGTCAGCCTCGCTAGTGACGGTTTCAGTCTGGTGTCAGCCTCTCCTCGTGACGGGGTCGGTCTGGTGTCAGCCTCGCTAGTGACGGGGTCGGTCTGGTGTCAGCCTCGCTAGTGACGGTGTCGGTCTGGTGTCAGCCTCGCCTCGTGACGGTGTCGGTCTGGTGTCAGCCTCGCCTCGTGACGGTGTCGGTCTGGTGTCAGCCTCGCTAGTGACGGTTTCAGTCTGGTGTCAGCCTCGCCTCGTGACGGTGTCGGTCTGGTGTCATGCTCGCTAGTGACGGTGTCGGTCTGGTGTCATCCTCGCCTCGTGACGGGGTCGGTCTGGTGTCAGCCTCTCCTCGTGACGGTGTCGGTCTGGTGTCAACCTCTCCTCGTGACGGGGTCGGTCTGGTGTCAGCCTCGCTAGTGACGGTGTCGGTCTGGTGTCATCCTTGCCTCGTGACGGGGTCGGTCTGGTGTCAGCCTCGCTAGTGACGGAGTCGGTCTGGTGTCAGCCTCTCCTCGTGACGGTGTCAGTCTGGTGTCAGCCTCTCCTCGTGACGGTGTCGGTCTGGTGTCAGCCTCTCCTCGTGACAGGGTCCGTCTGGTGTCAGCCTCGCTAGTGACGGTTTCGGTCTGGTGTCAGCCTCTCCTCGTGACGGTGTCAGTCTGGTGTCAGCCTCGCTAGTGACGGTTTCAGTCTG
This sequence comes from Staurois parvus, assembly GCF_062004578.1. Classification (NCBI taxonomy): domain Eukaryota; kingdom Metazoa; phylum Chordata; class Amphibia; order Anura; family Ranidae; genus Staurois; species Staurois parvus. The sequence continues at coordinate 156,029 of NW_028320320.1, read as the reverse complement.
GTGTCAGCCTCTCCTCGTGACGGTGTCAGTCTGGTGTCAGCCTCTCCTCGTGACGGTGTCGGTCTGGTGTCAGCCTCGCCTCGTGACGGTGTCGGTCTGGTGTCAGCCTCGCCTCGTGACGGTGTCGGTCTGGTGTCAGCCTCGCCTCGTGACGGTGTCGGTCTGGTGTCAGCCTCGCCTCGTGACGGTGTCGGTCTGGTGTCAGCCTCTCCTCGTGACGGTGTCGGTCTGGTGTCAGCCTCTCCTCGTGAAGGTGTCGGTCTGGTGTCAGCCTCGCTTCGTGACGGTGTCGGTCTGGTGTCAGCCTCGCCTCGTGACGATGTCGGTCTGGTGTCATCCTCTCCTCGTGACGGGGTCGGTCTGGTGTCAGCCTCTCCTCGTGACGGGGTCGGTCTGGTGTTATGCTCGCTAGTGACGGTGTCGGTCTGTTGTCATCCTCGCCTCGTGACGGGGTCGGTCTGGTGTCAGCCTCTCCTCGTGACGGTGTCGGTCTGGTGTCAGCCTCTCCTCGTGACGGGGGTCGGTCTGGTGTCAGCCTCGCTAGTGACGGTTTCAGTCTGGTGTCAGTCTCTCCTCGTGACGGTGTCAGTCTGGTGTCAGCCTCGCTAGTGACGGTGTCAGTCTGGTGTCAGCCTCGCTAGTGACGGTGTCAGTCTGGTGTCAGCCTCGCTAGTGACGGTTTCAGTCTGGTGTCAGCCTCTCCTCGTGACGGTGTCAGTCTGGTGTCAGCCTCTCCTCGTGACGGGGTCGGTCTGGTGTCAGCCTCTCCTCGTGACGGGGTCGGTCTGGTGTCAGCCTCTCCTCGTGACGGTGTCCGTCTGGTGTCAGCCTCGCTAGTGACGGGGTCGGTCTGGTGTCAGCCTCGCTAGTGACGTGGTCGGTCTGGTGTCAGCCTCGCCTCGTGACGGTGTCGGTCTGGTGTCAGCCTCGCCTCGTGACGGTGTCGGTCTGGTGTCAGCCTCGCCTCGTGACGGTGTCGGTCTGGTGTCATCCTCGCTAGTGACGGTGTCGGTCTGGTGTCATCCTCGCCTCGTGACGGTGTCAGTCTGGTGTCAGCCTCGCTAGTGACGGTGTCAGTCTGGTGTCAGCCTCTCCTCGTGACGGTGTCAGTCTGGTGTCAGCCTCTCCTCGTGACGGTGTCAGTCTGGTGTCAGCCTCGCTAGTGACGGTTTCAGTCTGGTGTCAGCCTCTCCTCGTGACGGTGTCCGTCTGGTGTCAGCCTCTCCTCGTGACGGTGTCAGTCTGGTGTCAGCCTCGCTAGTGACGGGGTCGGTCTGGTGTCAGCCTCTCCTCGTGACGGGGTCGGTCTGGTGTCAGCCTCTCCTCGTGACGGTGTCGGTCTGGTGTCAGCCTCTCCTCGTGACGGGGTCCGTCTGGTGTCAGCCTCTCCTCGTGACGGGGTCGGTCTGGTGTCAGCCTCTCCTCGTGACGGGGTCGGTCTGGTGTCAGCCTCGCTAGTGACGGTTTCAGTCTGGTGTCAGCCTCTCCTCGTGACGGTGTCAGTCTGGTGTCAGCCTCGCTAGTGACGGTGTCAGTCTGGTGTCTGCCTCGCCTCGTGACGGTGTCGGTCTGGTGTCAGCCTCTCCTCGTGACGGTGTCGGTCTCGTGTCAGCCTCTCCTCGTGACGGGGTCAATCTGGTGTCAGCCTCTCCTCGTGACGGGGTCGGTCTGGTGTCAGCCTCGCCTCGTGACGGTGTCGGTCTGGTGTCATGCTCGCTAGTGACGGTGTCGGTCTGTTGTCATCCTCGCCTCGTGACGGGGTCGGTCTGGTGTCAGCCTCTCCTCGTGACGGTGTCGGTCTGGTGTCAGCCTCTCCTCGTGACGGGGTCGGTCTGTTGTCAGCCTCTCCTCGTGACGGGGGTCGGTCTGGTGTCAGCCTCGCTAGTGACGGTTTCGGTCTGGTGTCAGCCTCTCCTCGTGACGGTGTCGGTCTGGTGTCAGCCTCGCTAGTGACGGTGTCAGTCTGGTGTCAGCCTCGCTAGTGACGGTTTCAGTCTGGTGTCAGCCTCTCCTCGTGACGGTGTCAGTCTGGTGTCAGCCTCTCCTCGTGACGGTGTCAGTCTGGTGTCAGCCTCGCTAGTGACGGTTTCAGTCTGGTGTCAGCCTCTCCTCGTGACGGTGTCGGTCTGGTGTCAGCCTCGCTAGTGACGGGGTCGGTCTGGTGTCAGCCTCGCCTCGTGACGGTGTCGGTCTGGTGTCAGCCTCGCCTCGTGACGGTGTCGGTCTGGTGCCATCCTCGCCTCGTGACGGTGTCGGTCTGGTGTCAGCCTCGCCTCGTGACGGTGTCGGTCTGGTGTCATCCTCGCTAGTGACGGTGTCGGTCTGGTGTCATCCTCGCCTCGTGACGGGGTCGGTCTGGTGTCAGCCTCGCTAGTGACGGTTTCAGTCTGGTGTCAGCCTCTCCTCGGGACGGTGTCAGTCTGGTGTCTGCCTCGCTAGTGACGGGGTCGGTCTGGTGTCAGCCTCGCCTCGTGACGGTGTCGGTCTGGTGTCTGCCTCGCTAGTGACGGGGTCGGTCTGGTGTCAGCCTCGCCTCGTGACGGTGTCGGTCTGGTGTCATCCTCGCTAGTGACGGTGTCGGTCTGGTGTCATCTTCGCCTCGTGACGGGGTCGGTCTGGTGTCAGCCTCGCCTCGTGACGGTGTCGGTCTGGTGTCAGCCTCGCTAGTGACGGGGTCGGTCTGGTGTCAGCCTCGCCTCGTTACGGTGTCGGTCTGGTGTCATGCTCGCTAGTGACGGTGTCGGTCTGTTGTCATCCTCGCCTCGTGACGGGGTCGGTCTGGTGTCAGCCTCTCCTCGTGACGGTGTCGGTCTGGTGTCAGCCTCTCCTCGTGACGGGGTCGGTCTGTTGTCAGCCTCTCCTCGTGACGGGGGTCGGTCTGGTGTCAGCCTCGCTAGTGACGGTTTCGGTCTGGTGTCAGCCTCTCCTCGTGACGGTGTCGGTCTGGTGTCAGCCTCGCTAGTGACGGTGTCAGTCTGGTGTCAGCCTCGCTAGTGACGGTTTCAGTCTGGTGTCAGCCTCTCCTCGTGACGGTGTCGGTCTGGTGTCAGCCTCGCTAGTGACGGGGTCGGTCTGGTGTCAGCCTCGCTAGTGACGGGGTCGGTCTGGTGTCAGCCTCGCCTCGTGACGGTGTCGGTCTGGTGTCAGCCTCGCCTCGTGACGGTGTCGGTCTGGTGTCAGCCTCGCCTCGTGACGGTGTCGGTGTGGTGTCAGCCTCGCCTCGTGACGGTGTCGGTCTGGTGTCATCCTCGCTAGTGACGGTGTCGGTCTGGTGTCATCCTCGCCTCGTGACGGGGTCGGTCTGGTGTCAGCCTCGCTAGTGACGGTTTCAGTCTGGTGTCAGCCTCTCCTCGGGACGGTGTCAGTCTGGTGTCTGCCTCGCTAGTGACGGGGTCGGTCTGGTGTCAGCCTCGCCTCGTGACGGTGTCGGTCTGGTGTCATCCTCGCTAGTGACGGTGTCGGTCTGCTGTCATCTTCGCCTCGTGACGGGGTCGGTCTGGTTTCAGCCTCGCCTCGTGACGGTGTCGGTCTGGTGTCAGCCTCGCCTCGTTACGGTGTCGGTCTGGTGTCAGCCTCGCCTCGTGACGGTGTCGGTCTGGTGTCAGCCTCGCCTCGTGACGGTGTCGGTCTGGTGTCAGCCTCTCCTCGTGACGGTGTCGGTCTCGTGTCAGCCTCTCCTCGTGACGGTGTCAGTCTGGTGTCAGCCTCGCTAGTGACGGTTTCAGTCTGGTGTCAGCCTCTCCTCGTGACGGTGTCCGTCTGGTGTCAGCCTCTCCTCGTGACGGTGTCCGTCTGGTGTCAGCCTCGCTAGGGACGGGGTCGGTCTGGTGTCAGCCTCGCCTCGTGACGGTGTCGGTCTGGTGTCAGCCTCGCTAGTGACGGGGTCGGTCTGGTGTCAGCCTCGCCTCGTTACGGTGTCGGTCTGGTGTCATGCTCGCTAGTGACGGTGTCGGTCTGTTGTCATCCTCGCCTCGTGACGGGGTCGGTCTGGTGTCAGCCTCTCCTCGTGACGGTGTCGGTCTGGTGTCAGCCTCGCCTCGTGACGGTGTCGGTCTGGTGTCAGCCTCTCCTCGTGACGGTGTCGGTCTCGTGTCAGCCTCTCCTCGTGACGGTGTCAGTCTGGTGTCAGCCTCGCTAGTGACGGTTTCAGTCTGGTGTCAGCCTCTCCTCGTGACGGTGTCGGTCTGGTGTCAGCCTCGCTAGTGACGGGGTCGGTCTGGTGTCAGCCTCGCTAGTGACGGGGTCAGTCTGGTGTCAGCCTCTCCTCGTGACGGTGTCAGTCTGGTGTCTGCCTCGCTAGTGATGGGGTCGGTCTGGTGTCAGCCTCGCCTCGTGAAGGTGTCGGTCTGGTGTCAGCCTTGCCTCGTGACGGTGTCGGTCTGGTGTCATCCTCGCTAGTGACGGTGTCGGTCTGGTGTCATCCTCGCCTCGTGACGGGGTCGGTCTGGTGTCAGCCTCGCTAGTGACGGGGTCGGTCTGGTGTTAGCCTCTCCTCGTGACGGTGTCGGTCTGGTGTCAGCCTCTTCTCGTGACGGGGTCCGTCTGGTGTCAGCCTCTCCTCGTGACGGTGTCGGTCTGGTGTCAGCCTCTCCTCGTGACGGGGTCGGTTTGGTGTCAGCCTCTCCTCGTGACGGGGTCGGTCTGGTGTCAGCCTCGCTAGTGACGGTTTCAGTCTGGTGTCAGCCTCGCCTCGTGACGGTGTCGGTCTGGTGTCATGCTCGCTAGTGACGGTGTCGGTCTGTTGTCATCCTCGCCTCGTGACGGGGTCGGTCTGGTGTCAGCCTCGCCTCGTGACGGGGTCGGTCTGGTGTCAGCCTCTCCTCGTGACGGGGTCGGTCTGGTGTCAGCCTCTCCTCGTGACGGGGGTCGGTCTGGTGTCAGCCTCGCTAGTGACGGTTTCGGTCTGGTGTCAGCCTCTCCTCGTGATGGTGTCGGTCTGGTGTCAGCCTCGCTAGTGACGGTGTCAGTCTGGTGTCAGCCTCGCTAGTGACGGTTTCAGTCTGGTGTCAGCCTCTCCTCGTGACGGTGTCAGTCTGGTGTCAGCCTCTCCTCGTGACGGTGTCAGTCTGGTGTCAGCCTCGCTAGTGACGGTTTCAGTCTGGTGTCAGCCTCTCCTCGTGACGGTGTCGGTCTGGTGTCAGCCTCGCTAGTGACGGGGTCGGTCTGGTGTCAGCCTCGCTAGTGACGGGGTCGGTCTGGTGTCAGCCTCGCTAGTGACGGGGTCGGTCTGGTGTCAGCCTCGCCTCGTGACGGTGTCGGTCTGGTGTCAGCCTCTCCTCGTGACGGGGTCGGTCTGGTGTCAGCCTCTCCTCGTGACGGGGGTCGGTCTGGTGTCAGCCTCGCTAGTGACGGTTTCGGTCTGGTGTCAGCCTCTCCTCGTGATGGTGTCGGTCTGGTGTCAGTCTCGCTAGTGACGGTGTCAGTCTGGTGTCAGCCTCGCTAGTGACGGTTTCAGTCTGGTGTCAGCCTCTCCTCGTGACGGTGTCAGTCTGGTGTCAGCCTCTCCTCGTGACGGTGTCAGTCTGGTGTCAGCCTCGCTAGTGACGGTTTCAGTCTGGTGTCAGCCTCTCCTCGTGACGGTGTCGGTCTGGTGTCAGCCTCGCTAGTGACGGGGTCGGTCTGGTGTCAGCCTCGCTAGTGACGGGGTCGGTCTGGTGTCAGCCTCGCTAGTGACGGGGTCGGTCTGGTGTCAGCCTCGCCTCGTGACGGTGTCAGTCTGGTGTCAGCCTCGCCTCGTGACGGTGTCGGTCTGGTGTCAGCCTCTCCTCGTGACGGTGTCGGTCTGGTGTCAGCCTCGCCTCGTGACGGTGTCGGTCTGGTGTCATCCTCGCTAGTGACGGTGTCGGTCTGGTGTCATCCTCGCCTCGTGACGGGGTCGGTCTGGTGTCAGCCTCGCTAGTGACGGTTTCAGTCTGGTGTCAGACTCTCCTCGTGACGGTGTCAGTCTGGTGTCTGCCTCGCTAGTGACGGTGTCGGTCTGGTGTCAGCCTCTCCTCGTGACGGGGTCCGTCTGGTGTCAGCCTCTCCTCGTGACGGGGTCGGTCTGGTGTCAGCCTCGCCTCGTGACGGTGTCGGTCTGGTGTCAGCCTCGCTAGTGACGGTGTCGGTCTGGTGTCAGCCTCTCCTCGTGACGGGGTCGGTCTGGTGTCAGCCTCTCCTCGTGACGGGGGTCGGTCTGGTGTCATCCTCGCTAGTGACGGTGTCGGTCTGGTGTCATCCTCGCCTCGTGACGGTGTCGGTCTGGTGTCATCCTCGCTAGTGACGGTGTCGGTCTGGTGTCAGCCTCTCCTCGTGACGGGGTCGGTTTGGTGTCAGCCTCTCCTCGTGACGGGGGTCGGTCTGGTGTCAGCCTCGCTAGTGACGGTTTCAGTCTGGTGTCAGCCTCTCCTCGTGACGGTGTCGGTCTGGTGTCATCCTCGCTAGTGACGGTGTCGGTCTGGTGTCATCCTCGCCTCGTGACGGGGTCGGTCTGGTGTCAGCCTCGCTAGTGACGGGGTCGGTCTGGTGTCAGCCTCTCCTCGTGACGGTGTCGGTCTGGTGTCAGCCTCGCTAGTGACGGTGTCAGTCTGGTGTCAGCCTCGCTAGTGACGGTTTCAGTCTGGTGTCAGCCTCTCCTCGTGACGGTGTCAGTCTGGTGTCAGCCTCTCCTCGTGACGGTGTCAGTCTGGTGTCAGCCTCGCTAGTGACGGTATCAGTCTGGTGTCAGCCTCTCCTCGTGACGGTGTCGGTCTGGTGTCAGCCTCGCTAGTGACGGGGTCGGTCTGGTGTCAGCCTCGCTAGTGACGGGGTCGGTCTAGTGTCAGCCTCGCCTCGTGACGGTGTCGGTCTGGTGTCAGCCTCGCCTCGTGACGGTGTCGGTCTGGTGTCAGCTTCGCCTCGTGACGGTGTCGGTCTGGTGTCATCCTTGCTAGTGACGGTGTCGGTCTGGTGTCATCCTCGCCTCGTGACGGGGTCGGTCTGGTGTCAGCCTCGCTAGTGACGGGGTCGGTCTGGTGTCAGCCTCTCCTCGTGACGGTGTCGGTCTGGTGTCAGCCTCTCCTCGTGACGGTGTCGGTCTGGTGTCAGCCTCTCCTCGTGACGGGGTCGGTCTGGTGTCAGCCTCTCCTCGTGACGGGGTCGGTCTGGTGTCAGCCTCGCTAGTGACGGGGTCGGTCTGGTGTCAGCCTCGCTAGTGACGGGGTCAGTCTGGTGTCAGCCTCTCCTCGTGACGGTGTCAGTCTGGTGTCAGCCTCGCTAGTGACGGGGTCGGTCTGGTGTCAGCCTCGCCTCGTGAAGGTGTCGGTCTGGTGTCAGCCTTGCCTCGTGACAGTGTCGGTCGGGTGTCATCCTCGCTAGTGACGGTGTCGGTCTGGTGTCATCCTCTCCTCGTGACGGGGTCGGTCTGGTGTCAGCCTCGCTAGTGACGGGGTCGGTCTGGTGTTAGCCTCTCCTCGTGACGGTGTCGGTCTGTTGTCATCCTCGCCTCGTGACGGGGTCGGTCTGGTGTCAGCCTCTCCTCGTGACGGTGTCGGTCTGGTGTCAGCCTCTCCTCGTGACGGGGTCGGTCTGGTGTCAGCCTCTCCTCGTGACGGGGGTCGGTCTGGTGTCAGCCTCGCTAGTGACGGTTTCGGTCTGGTGTCAGCCTCTCCTCATGATGGTGTCGGTCTGGTGTCAGCCTCGCTAGTGACGGTGTCAGTCTGGTGTCAGCCTCTCCTCATGATGGTGTCGGTCTGGTGTCAGCCTCGCTAGTGACGGTGTCAGTCTGGTGTCAGCCTCGCTAGTGACGGTTTCAGTCTGGTGTCAGCCTCTCCTCGTGACGGTGTCAGTCTGGTGTCAGCCTCTCCTCGTGACGGTGTCAGTCTGGTGTCAGCCTCGCTAGTGACGGTTTCAGTCTGGTGTCAGCCTCTCCTCGTGACGGTGTCGGTCTGGTGTCAGCCTCGCTAGTGACGGGGTCGGTCTGGTGTCAGCCTCGCTAGTGACGGGGTCGGTCTGGTGTCAGCCTCGCTAGTGACGGGGTCGGTCTGGTGTCAGCCTCGCCTCGTGACGGTGTCGGTCTGGTGTCAGCCTCGCCTCGTGACGGTGTCGGTCTGGTGTCAGCCTCTCCTCGTGACGGTGTCGGTCTGGTGTCAGCCTCGCCTCGTGACGGTGTCGGTCTGGTGTCATCCTCGCTAGTGACGGTGTCGGTCTGGTGTCATCCTCGCCTCGTGACGGGGTCGGTCTGGTGTCAGCCTCGCTAGTGACGGTTTCAGTCTGGTGTCAGACTCTCCTCGTGACGGTGTCAGTCTGGTGTCTGCCTCGCTAGTGACGGTGTCGGTCTGGTGTCAGCCTCTCCTCGTGACGGGGTCCGTCTGGTGTCAGCCTCTCCTCGTGACGGGGTCGGTCTGGTGTCAGCCTCGCCTCGTGACGGTGTCGGTCTGGTGTCAGCCTCGCTAGTGACGGTGTCGGTCTGGTGTCAGCCTCTCCTCGTGACGGGGTCGGTCTGGTGTCAGCCTCTCCTCGTGACGGGGGTCGGTCTGGTGTCATCCTCGCTAGTGACGGTGTCGGTCTGGTGTCATCCTCGCCTCGTGACGGTGTCGGTCTGGTGTCATCCTCGCTAGTGACGGTGTCGGTCTGGTGTCAGCCTCTCCTCGTGACGGGGTCGGTTTGGTGTCAGCCTCTCCTCGTGACGGGGGTCGGTCTGGTGTCAGCCTCGCTAGTGACGGTTTCAGTCTGGTGTCAGCCTCTCCTCGTGACGGTGTCGGTCTGGTGTCATCCTCGCTAGTGACGGTGTCGGTCTGGTGTCATCCTCGCCTCGTGACGGGGTCGGTCTGGTGTCAGCCTCTCCTCGTGACGGTGTCGGTCTGGTGTCAGCCTCGCTAGTGACGGTGTCAGTCTGGTGTCAGCCTCGCTAGTGACGGTTTCAGTCTGGTGTCAGCCTCTCCTCGTGACGGTGTCAGTCTGGTGTCAGCCTCTCCTCGTGACGGTGTCAGTCTGGTGTCAGCCTCGCTAGTGACGGTATCAGTCTGGTGTCAGCCTCTCCTCGTGACGGTGTCGGTCTGGTGTCAGCCTCGCTAGTGACGGGGTCGGTCTGGTGTCAGCCTCGCTAGTGACGGGGTCGGTCTAGTGTCAGCCTCGCCTCGTGACGGTGTCGGTCTGGTGTCAGCCTCGCCTCGTGACGGTGTCGGTCTGGTGTCAGCTTCGCCTCGTGACGGTGTCGGTCTGGTGTCATCCTTGCTAGTGACGGTGTCGGTCTGGTGTCATCCTCGCCTCGTGACGGGGTCGGTCTGGTGTCAGCCTCGCTAGTGACGGGGTCGGTCTGGTGTCAGCCTCTCCTCGTGACGGTGTCGGTCTGGTGTCAGCCTCTCCTCGTGACGGTGTCGGTCTGCTGTCAGCCTCTCCTCGTGACGGGGTCGGTCTGGTGTCAGCCTCTCCTCGTGACGGGGTCGGTCTGGTGTCAGCCTCGCTAGTGACGGGGTCGGTCTGGTGTCAGCCTCGCTAGTGACGGGGTCAGTCTGGTGTCAGCCTCTCCTCGTGACGGTGTCAGTCTGGTGTCAGCCTCGCTAGTGACGGGGTCGGTCTGGTGTCAGCCTCGCCTCGTGAAGGTGTCGGTCTGGTGTCAGCCTTGCCTCGTGACGGTGTCGGTCTGGTGTCATCCTCGCTAGTGACGGTGTCGGTCTGGTGTCATCCTCGCCTCGTGACGGGGTCGGTCTGGTGTCAGCCTCGCTAGTGACGGGGTCGGTCTGGTGTTAGCCTCTCCTCGTGACGGTGTCGGTCTGGTGTCAGCCTCTTCTCGTGACGGGGTCCGTCTGGTGTCAGCCTCTCCTCGTGACGGTGTCGGTCTGGTGTCAGCCTCTCCTCGTGACGGGGTCGGTTTGGTGTCAGCCTCTCCTCGTGACGGGGGTCGGTCTGGTGTCAGCCTCGCTAGTGACGTTTTCGGTCTGGTGTCAGCCTCTCCTCGTGACGGTGTCGGTCTGGTGTCATCCTCGCTAGTGACGGTGTCGGTCTGGGGTCATCCTCGCCTCGTGACGGGGTCGGTCTGGTGTCAGCCTCGCTAGTGACGGTGTCGCTCTGGTGTCAGCCTCTCCTCGTGACGGTGTCGGTCTGGTGTCAGCCTCTCCTCGTGACGGTGTCGGTCTGGTGTCAGCCTCTCCTCGTGACGGTGTCAGTCTGGTGTCAGCCTCGCTAGTGACGGTGTCAGTCTGGTGTCAGCCTCGCTAGTGACGGTGTCAGTCTGGTGTCAGCCTCTCCTCGTGACGGTGTCAGTCTGGTGTCAGCCTCTCCTCGTGACGGTGTCAGTCTGGTGTCAGCCTCGCTAGTGACGGTTTCAGTCTGGTGTCAGCCTCTCCTCGTGACGGTGTCAGTCTGGTGTCAGCCTCGCTAGTGACGGTTTCAGTCTGGTGTCAGCCTCTCCTCGTGACGGTGTCAGTCTGGTGTCAGCCTCGCTAGTGACGGGGTCGGTCTGGTGTCAGCCTCTCCTCGTGACGGGGTAGGTCTGGTGTCAGCCTCTCCTCGTGACGGTGTCGGTCTGGTGTCAGCCTCTCCTCGTGACGGGGTCCGTCTGGCGTCAGCCTCTCCTCGTGACGGGGTCGGTCTGGTGTCAGCCTCTCCTCGTGACGGGGTCGGTCTGGTGTCAGCCTCGCTAGTGACGGTTTCAGTCTGGTGTCAGCCTCTCCTCGTGACGGTGTCAGTCTGGTGTCAGCATCGCTAGTGACGGTGTCAGTCTGGTGTCAGCCTCGCTAGTGACGGTTTCGGTCTGGTGTCAGCCTCTCCTCGTGACGGTGTCAGTCTGGTGTCAGCCTCGCTAGTGACGGTTTCAGTCTGGTGTCAGCCTCTCCTCGTGACGGTGTCAGTCTGGTGTCAGCCTCGCTAGTGACGGTGTCGGTCTGGTGTCAGCCTCGCTAGTGACGGTTTCAGTCTGGTGTCAGCCTCTCCTCGTGACGGTGTCAGTCTGGTGTCAGCCTCGCTAGTGACGGTTTCAGTCTGGTGTCAGCCTCTCCTCGTGACGGTGTCCGTCTGGTGTCAGCCTCGCTAGTGACGGGGTCGGTCTGGTGTCAGCCTCGCTAGTGACGGGGTCGGTCTGGTGTCAGCCTCGCCTCGTGACGGTGTCGGTCTTGTGTCAGCCTCGCCTCGTGACGGTGTCGGTCTGGTGTCATCCTCGCTAGTGACGGTGTCGGTCTGGTGTCATCCTCGCCTCCTGACGGGGTCGGTCTGGTGTCAGCCTCGCTAGTGACGGAGTCGGTCTGGTGTCAGCCTCTCCTCGTGACGGTGTCGGTCTGGTGTCAGCCTCGCTAGTGATGGTTTCAGTCTGGTGTCAGCCTCTCCTCGTGACGGTGTCAGACTGGTGTCAGCCTCGCTAGTGACGGTTTCGGTCTGGTGTCAGCCTCTCCTCGTGACGGTGTCAGTCTGGTGTCAGCCTCGCTAGTGACGGTGTCAGTCTGGTGTCAGCCTCGCTAGTGACGGTGTCAGTCTGGTGTCAGCCTCTCCTCGTGACGGTGTCAGTCTGGTGTCAGCCTCTCCTCGTGACGGTGTCAGTCTGGTGTCAGCCTCGCTAGTGACGGTTTCAGTCTGGTGTCAGCCTCTCCTCGTGACGGTGTCAGTCTGGTGTCAGCCTCGCAAGTGACGGTTTCAGTCTGGTGTCAGCCTCTCCTCGTGACGGTGTCCGTCTGGTGTCAGCCTCTCCTCGTGACGGTGTCAGTCTGGTGTCAGCCTCGCTAGTGACGGGGTCGGTCTGGTGTCAGCCTCTCCTCGTGACGGGGTCGGTCTGGTGTCAGCCTCTCCTCGTGACGGTGTCGGTCTGGTGTCAGCCTCTCCTCGTGACGGGGTCCGTCTGGTGTCAGCCTCTCCTCGTGACGAGGTCGGTCTGGTGTCAGCCTCTCCTCGTGACGGGGTCGGTCTGGTGTCAGCCTCGCTAGTGACGGTTTCAGTCTGGTGTCAGCTGTCATGGAAATTTTGTATTGTTGGTCGAACTTTAAATGTGTCATGTATTCGTGTTATTCATATGTCTCTCGTGTGGCTTAATTAAAGCTCTGAAGGCTGCAATTGGGCCATGCGCATGTACAATGTATGTATTACAGTACTCGGCTTGGTAATGGATGAGATGGCAGATCTGCGCTTATAGACCGGCGTGTATACCACCACGGCATTCCATGCGAATGCTGCTGTCAGTAGACCGTGGGCCTGTATCCACATATCAGCAGCATGGTACCACGTGGGCTTCATAACGCAATGCGCAAGCGGTGTGAACTCCACGTGTAGGCTTGTGCATATCTTACAACCCATTACTAATCTGAACTGTATCTCGGATGGATGTGTTTTAATAAAGATCGTATCGGGCCCATCCAGGTACAGACTGATATTTTTAGGGAGTCCTTGTGCAGAGAATTTTACATACCAATAGAAGCTAGTAGGACAGGAAATATGACCTCAGATGGCTCATAGGGGGGAAGGGGAGGAAGTCTGCTGACCTCAGAAGGTTCATGGGGGAGGACCAGTGATAGATAATAGCAAAGGCTATGCTCCAATTGGAATGTATATCCTCTGTATAGGTACTCCCCATTGCATTGTTCGGTGGGAGGGATTGACTTTATTCATGTGGGGGGCATGTGTGTATTCTTAATAAAACAGAGAGCTGAGCCTAAAATCAGCCCTTATGTGAGTTGCAACCAGCCTTAGAGTGTCGTGTGATCATTCCAGGGTAACGGAGCTCCATCACCCACAAATTCAACAGAACCAAAGTATTTGGATGGGCAGGAATCGTGTAGTTTGGCTGCAGTCGTGGTAAGCGAGATTCGCACAGCTTTATGGGGGATTTCTGCGCATCCAACTGCGAGTACTCACGGTAAGGAGAAATTCGTTAAAGCGAATTTCCAAGACACAGCCTCTCCTCGTGACGGTGTCAGTCTGGTGTCAGCCTCGCTAGTGACGGTGTCAGTCTGGTGTCAGCCTCGCTAGTGACGGTTTCAGTCTTGTGTCAGCCTCTCCTCGTGACGGTGTCAGTCTGGTGTCAGCCTCGCTAGTGACGGTTTCAGTCTGGTGTCAGCCTCTCCTCGTGACGGTGTCAGTCTGGTGTCAGCCTCTCCTCGTGACGGTGTCAGTCTGGTGTCAGCCTCGCTAGTGACGGTTTCAGTCTGGTGTCAGCCTCTCCTCGTGACGGTGTCAGTCTGGTGTCAGCCTCTCCTCGTGACGGTGTCAGTCTGGTGTCAGCCTCGCTAGTGACGGTTTCAGTCTGGTGTCAGCCTCTCCTCGTGACGGTGTCCGTCTGGTGTCAGCCTCGCTAGTGACGTGGTCGATCTGGTGTCAGCATCGCTAGTGACGGGGTCGGTCTGGTGTCAGCCTCGCTAGTGACGGGGTCGGTCTTGTGTCAGCCTCGCCTCGTGACGGTGTCGGTCTAGTGTCAGCCTCGCCTCGTGACGGTGTCGGTCTGGTGTCATCCTCGCTAGTGACGGTGTCGGTCTGGTGTCATCCTCGCCTCGTGACGGGGTCGGTCTGGTGTCAGCCTCGCTAGTGACGGAGTCGGTCTGGTGTCAGCCTCTCCTCGTGACGGTGTCGGTCTGGTGTCAGCCTCTCCTCGTGACGGTGTCGGTCTGGTGTCAGCCTCTCCTCGTGACAGGGTCCGTCTGGTGTCAGCCTCGCTAGTGACGGTTTCGGTCTGGTGTCAGCCTCTCCTCGTGACGGTGTCAGTCTGGTGTCAGCCTCTCCTCGTGACGGTGTCAGTCTGGTGTCAGCCTCTCCTCGTGACGGTGTCAGTCTGGTGTCAGCCTCTCCTCGTGACGGTGTCAGTCTGGTGTCAGCCTCGCTAGTGACGGTTTCAGTCTGGTGTCAGCCTCTCCTCGTGACGGTGTCCGTCTGGTGTCAGCCTCGCTAGTGACGTGGTCGGTCTGGTGTCAGCATCGCTAGTGACGGGGTCGGTCTGGTGTCAGCCTCGCTAGTGACGGGGTCGGTCTGGTGTCAGCCTCGCCTCGTGACGGTGTCGGTCTGGTGTCAGCCTCGCCTCGTGACGGTGTCGGTCTGGTGTCATCCTCGCTAGTGACGGTGTCGGTCTGGTGTCATCCTCGCCTCGTGACGGTGTCGGTCTGGTGTCATCCTCGCTAGTGACGGTGTCGGTCTGGTGTCATCCTCGCCTCGTGACGGGGTCTGTCTGGTGTCAGCCTCGCTAGTGACGGAGTCGGTCTGGTGTCAGCCTCTCCTCGTGACAGGGTCCGTCTGGTGTCAGCCTCGCTAGTGACGGTTTCGGTCTGGTGTCAGCCACTCCTCGTGACGGTGTCAGTCTGGTGTCAGCCTCGCTAGTGACGGTGTCAGTCTGGTGTCAGCCTCGCTAGTGACGGTGTCAGTCTGGTGTCAGCCTCTCCTCGTGACGGTGTCAGTCTGGTGTCAGCCTCTCCTCGTGACGGTGTCAGTCTGGTGTCAGCCTCGCTAGTGACGGTTTCAGTCTGGTGTCAGCCTCTCCTCGTGACGGTGTCCGTCTGGTGTCAGCCTCGCTAGTGACGGTGTCGGTCTAGTGTCAGCCTCGCCTCGTGACGGTGTCGGTCTGGTGTCATCCTCGCTAGTGACGGTGTCGGTCTGGTGTCATCCTCGCCTCGTGACGGGGTCGGTCTGGTGTCAGCCTCGCCTCGTGACGGTGTCGGTCTGGTGTCAGCCTCTCCTCGTGACGGTGTCGGTCTGGTGTCAGCCTCTCCTCGTGACAGGGTCCGTCTGGTGTCAGCCTCGCTAGTGACGGTTTCGGTCTGGTGTCAGCCACTCCTCGTGACGGTGTCAGTCTGGTGTCAGCCTCGCTAGTGACGGTGTCAGTCTGGTGTCAGCCTCGCTAGTGACGGTGTCAGTCTGGTGTCAGCCTCTCCTCGTGACGGTGTCAGTCTGGTGTCAGCCTCTCCTCGTGACGGTGTCAGTCTGGTGTCAGCCTCGCTAGTGACGGTTTCAGTCTGGTGTCAGCCTCTCCTCGTGACGGTGTCCGTCTGGTGTCAGCCTCTCCTCGTGACGGTGTCAGTCTGGTGTCAGCCTCGCTAGTGACGGGGTCGGTCTGGTGTCAGCCTCTCCTCGTGACGGGGTCGGTCTGGTGTCAGCCTCTCCTCGTGACGGTGTCGGTCTGGTGTC
Source organism: Staurois parvus (assembly GCF_062004578.1). Taxonomy (NCBI): domain Eukaryota; kingdom Metazoa; phylum Chordata; class Amphibia; order Anura; family Ranidae; genus Staurois; species Staurois parvus. The sequence goes on along the minus strand of NW_028320320.1, from coordinate 140,981 downwards.
AGCCTCTCCTCGTGACGGGGTCCGTCTGGTGTCAGCCTCTCCTCGTGACGGGGTCGGTCTGGTGTCAGCCTCTCCTCGTGATGGGGTCGGTCTGGTGTCAGCCTCGCTAGTGACGGTGTCAGTCTGGTGTCAGCCTCGCTAGTGACGGTGTCAGTCTGGTGTCAGCCTCGCTAGTGACGGTTTCAGTCTGGTGTCAGCCTCTCCTCGTGACGGTGTCCGTCTGGTGTCAGCCTCCCTAGTGACGGGGTCGGTCTGGTGTCAGCCTCGCTAGTGACGGGGTCGGTCTGGTGTCAGCCTCGCCTCGTGACGGTGTCGGTCTGGTGTCAGCCTCGCCTCGTGACGGTGTCGGTCTGGTGTCATCCTCGCTAGTGACGGTGTCGGTCTGGTGTCATCCTCACCTCGTGACGGGGTCTGTCTGGTGTCAGCCTCGCTAGTGACGGAGTCGGTCTGGTGTCAGCCTCTCCTCGTGACGGTGTCGGTCTGGTGTCAGCCTCTCCTCGTGACAGGGTCCGTCTGGTGTCAGCCTCGCTAGTGACGGTTTCGGTCTGGTGTCAGCCTCTCCTCGTGACGGTGTCAGTCTGGTGTCAGCCTCGCTAGTGACGGTGTCAGTCTGGTGTCAGCCTCGCTAGTGACGGTGTCAGTCTGGTGTCAGCCTCTCTTCGTGACGGTGTCAGTCTGGTGTCAGCCTCTCCTCGTGACGGTGTCAGTCTGGTGTCAGCCTCGCTAGTGACGGTTTCAGTCTGGTGTCAGCCTCTCCTCGTGACGGTGTCAGTCTGGTGTCAGCCTCGCTAGTGACGGTTTCAGTCTGGTGTCAGCCTCTCCTCGTGACGGTGTCCGTCTGGTGTCAGCCTCTCCTCGTGACGGTGTCAGTCTGGTGTCAGCCTCGCTAGTGACGGGGTCGGTCTGGTGTCAGCCTCTCCTCGTGACGGGGTCGGTCTGGTGTCAGCCTCTCCTCGTGACGGTGTCGGTCTGGTGTCAGCCTCTCCTCGTGACGGGGTCCGTCTGGTGTCAGCCTCTCCTCGTGACGGGGTCGGTCTGGTGTCAGCCTCTCCTCGTGACGGGGTCGGTCTGGTGTCAGCCTCGCTAGTGACGGTTTCAGTCTGGTGTCAGCCTCTCCTCGTGACGGTGTCAGTCTGGTGTCAGCCTCGCTAGTGACGGTGTCAGTCTGGTGTCAGCCTCGCTAGTGACGGTTTCAGTCTGGTGTCAGCCTCTCCTCGTGACGGTGTCAGTCTGGTGTCAGCCTCGCTAGTGACGGTTTCAGTCTGGTGTCAGCCTCTCCTCGTGACGGTGTCAGTCTGGTGTCAGCCTCTCCTCGTGACGGTGTCAGTCTGGTGTCAGCCTCGCTAGTGACGGTTTCAGTCTGGTGTCAGCCTCTCCTCGTGACGGTGTCAGTCTGGTGTCAGCCTCTCCTCGTGACGGTGTCAGTCTGGTGTCAGCCTCGCTAGTGACGGGGTCGGTCTGGTGTCAGCCTCGCTAGTGACGGAGTCGGTCTGGTGTCAGCCTCTCCTCGTGACGGTGTCGGTCTGGTGTCAGCCTCTCCTCGTGACGGTGTCAGTCTGGTGTCAGCCTCTCCTCGTGACGGTGTCCGTCTGGTGTCAGCCTCTCCTCGTGACGGTGTCAGTCTGGTGTCAGCCTCGCTAGTGACGGGGTCGGTCTGGTGTCAGCCTCTCCTCGTGACGGGGTCGGTCTGGTGTCAGCCTCTCCTCGTGACGGTTTCAGTCTGGTGTCAGCCTCTCCTCGTGACGGGGTCCGTCTGGTGTCAGCCTCTCCTCGTGACGGGGTCGGTCTGGTGTCAGACTCGCTAGTGACGGTTTCAGTCTGGTGTCAGCCTCTCCTCGTGACAGGGTCCGTCTGGTGTCAGCCTCGCTAGTGACGGTTTCAGTCTGGTGTCAGCCTCTCCTCGTGACGGTGTCCGTCTGGTGTCAGCCTCTCCTCGTGACGGTGTCAGTCTGGTGTCAGCCTCGCTAGTGACGGGGTCGGTCTGGTGTCAGCCTCTCCTCGTGACGGTGTCGGTCTGGTGTCAGCCTCTCCTCGTGACGGGGTCCGTCTGGTGTCAGCCTCTCCTCGTGACGGGGTCGGTCTGGTGTCAGCCTCTCCTCGTGACGGGGTCGGTCTGGTGTCAGCCTCGCTAGTGACGGTTTCAGTCTGGTGTCAGCCTCTCCTCGTGACGGTGTCAGTCTGGTGTCAGCCTCGCTAGTGACAGTGTCAGTCTGGTGTCAGCCTCGCTAGTGACGGTTTCAGTCTGGTGTCAGCCTCTCCTCGTGACGGTGTCAGTCTGGTGTCAGCCTCGCTAGTGACGGTTTCAGTCTGGTGTCAGCCTCTCCTCGTGACGGTGTCAGTCTGGTGTCAGCCTCTCCTCGTGACGGTGTCAGTCTGGTGTCAGCCTCGCTAGTGACGGTTTCAGTCTGGTGTCAGCCTCTCCTCGTGACGGTGTCAGTCTGGTGTCAGCCTCTCCTCGTGACGGTGTCAGTCTGGTGTCAGCCTCGCTAGTGACGGTTTCAGTCTGGTGTCAGCCTCTCCTCGTGACGGTGTCCGTCTGGTGTCAGCCTCGCTAGTGACGGGGTCGGTCTGGTGTCAGCCTCGCTAGTGACGGCGTCGGTCTGGTGTCAGCCTCGCCTCGTGACGGTGTCGGTCTGGTGTCAGCCTCGCCTCGTGACGGTGTCGGTCTGGTGTCATCCTCGCTAGTGACGGTGTCGGTCTGGTTTCATCCTCGCCTCGTGACGGGGTCTGTCTGGTGTCAGCCTCGCTAGTGACGGAGTCGGTCTGGTGTCAGCCTCTCCTCGTGATGGTGTCAGTCTGGTGTCAGCCTCGCTAGTGACGGGGTCGGTCTGGTGTCAGCCTCTCCTCGTGACGGGGTCGGTCTGGTGTCAGCCTCTCCTCGTGACGGTGTCGGTCTGGTGTCAGCCTCTCCTCGTGACGGGGTCCGTCTGGTGTCAGCCTCTCCTCGTGACGGGGTCGGTCTGGTGTCAGCCTCTCCTCGTGACGGTGTCGGTCTGGTGTCATCATCGCCTCGTGACGGTGTCGGTCTGGTGTCATCCTCGCCTCGTGACGGTGTCGGTCTGGTGTCATCCTCGCTAGTGACGGTGTCGGTCTGGTGTCATTCTCGCCTCGTGACGGGGTCGGTCTGGTGTCAGCCTCGCTAGTGACGGAGTCGGTCTGGTGTCAGCCTCTCCTCGTGACGGTGTCGGTCTGGTGTCAGCCTCTCCTCGTGACGGTGTCGGTCTGGTGTCAGCCTCTCCTCGTGACAGGGTCCGTCTGGTGTCAGCCTCGCTAGTGACGGTTTCGGTCTGGTGTCAGCCTCGCTAGTGACGGTGTCAGTCTGGTGTCAGCCTCGCTAGTGACGGTGTCAGTCTGGTGTCAGCCTCTCCTCGTGACGGTGTAAGTCTGGTGTCAGCCTCTCCTCGTGACGGTGTCAGTCTGGTGTCAGCCTCGCTAGTGACGGTTTCAGTCTGGTGTCAGCCTCTCCTCGTGACGGTGTCAGTCTGGTGTCAGCCTCGCTAGTGACGGTTTCAGTCTGGTGTCAGCCTCTCCTCGTGACGGTGTCAGTCTGGTGTCAGCCTCGCTAGTGACGGTTTCAGTCTGGTGTCAGCCTCTCCTCGTGACGGTGTCAGTCTGGTGTCAGCCTCGCTAGTGACGGGGTCGGTCTGGTGTCAGCCTCTCCTCGTGACGGGGTCGGTCTGGTGTCAGCCTCTCCTCGTGACGGGGTCCGTCTGGTGTCAGCCTCTCATCGTGACGGTGTCAGTCTGGTGTCAGCCTCGCTAGTGACGGTTTCAGTCTGGTGTCAGCCTCTCCTCGTGACGGTGTCAGTCTGGTGTCAGCCTCTCCTCGTGACGGTGTCAGTCTGGTGTCAGCCTCGCTAGTGACGGTTTCAGTCTGGTGTCAGCCTCTCCTCGTGACGGTGTCAGTCTGGTGTCAGCCTCTCCTCGTGACGGTGTCTGTCTGGTGTCAGCCTCTCCTCGTGACAGGGTCCGTCTGGTGTCAGCCTCGCTAGTGACGGTTTCGGTCTGGTGTCAGCCTCTCCTCGTGACGGTGTCAGTCTGGTGTCAGCCTCGCTAGTGACGGTGTCAGTCTGGTGTCAGCCTCTCCTCGTGACGGTGTCAGTCTGGTGTCAGCCTCTCCTCGTGACGGTGTCAGTCTGGTGTCAGCCTCGCTAGTGACGGTTTCAGTCTGGTGTCAGCCTCTCCTCGTGACGGTGTCCGTCTGGTGTCAGCCTCTCCTCGTGACGGTGTCAGTCTGGTGTCAGCCTCGCTAGTGACGGGGTCGGTCTGGTGTCAGCCTCTCCTCGTGACGGGGTCCGTCTGGTGTCAGCCTCTCCTCGTGACGGTGTCGGTCTGGTGTCAGCCTCTCCTCGTGACGGGGTCGGTCTGGTGTCAGCCTCGCTAGTGACGGGGTCGGTCTGGTGTCAGCCTCGCCTCGTGACGGTGTCGGTCTGGTGTCAGCCTCGCCTCGTGACGGTGTCGGTCTGGTGTCATCCTCGCTAGTGACGGTGTCGGTCTGGTGTCATCCTCGCCTCGTGACGGGGTCGGTCTATTGTCAGCCTCGCTAGTGACGGAGTCGGTCTGGTGTCAGCCTCTCCTCGTGACGGTGTCGGTCTGGTGTCAGCCTCTCCTCGTGACGGTGTCGGTCTGGTGTCAGCCTCTCCTCGTGACAGGGTCCGTCTGGTGTCAGCCTCGCTAGTGACGGTGTCAGTCTGGTGTCAGCCTCGCTAGTGACGGTGTCAGTCTGGTGTCAGCCTCGCTAGTGACGGTGTCAGTCTGGTGTCAGCCTCTCCTCGTGACGGTGTCCGTCTGGTGTCAGCCTCTCCTCGTGACGGTGTCAGTCTGGTGTCAGCCTCGCTAGTGACTGGGTCGGTCTGGTGTCAGCCTCTCCTCGTGACGGGGTCGGTCTGGTGTCAGCCTCTCCTCGTGACGGGGTCCGTCTGGTGTCAGCCTCTCCTCGTGACGGGGTCGGTCTGGTGTCAGCCTCTCCTCGTGACGGGGTCGGTCTGGTGTCAGCCTCTCCTCGTGACGGTGTCAGTCTGATGTCAGCCTCGCTAGTGACGGTGTCAGTCTGGTGTCAGCCTCGCTAGTGACGGTTTCAGTCTGGTGTCAGCCTCTCCTCGTGACGGTGTCAGTCTGGTGTCAGCCTCGCTAGTGACGGGGTCGGTCTGGTGTCAGCCTCTCCTCGTGACGGTGTCAATCTGGTGTCAGCCTCGCTAGTGACGGTTTCAGTCTGGTGTCAGCCTCTCCTCGTGACGGTGTCCGTCTGGTGTCAGCCTCGCTAGTGACGGGGTCGGTCTGGTGTCAGCCTCTCCTCGTGATGGGGTCGGTCTGGTGTCAGCCTCTCCTCGTGACGGTGTCGGTCTGGTGTCAGCCTCTCCTCGTGACGGGGTCCGTCTGGTGTCAGCCTCTCCTCGTGGCGGTGTCAGTCTGGTGTCAGCCTCGCTAGTGACGGTTTCAGTCTGGTGTCAGCCTCTCCTCGTGACGGTGTCCGTCTGGTGTCAGCCTCGCTAGTGACGGGGTCGGTCTGGTGTCAGCCTCGCTAGTGACGGGGTCGGTCTGGTGTCAGCCTCACCTCGTGACGGTGTCGGTCTGGTGTCAGCCTCGCCTCGTGACGGTGTCGGTCTGGTGTCATCCTCGCTAGTGACGGTGTCGGTCTGGTGTCATCCTCGCCTCGTGACGGGGTCGGTCTGGTGTCAGCCTCTCCTCGTGACGGTGTCAGTCTGGTGTCAGCCTCGCCTCGTGACGGTGTCGGTCTGGTGTCATCCTCGCTAGTGACGGTGTCGGTCTGGTGTCATCCTCGCCTCGTGACGGGGTCGGTCTGGTGTCAGCCTCGCTAGTGACGGGGTCGGTCTGGTGTCAGCCTCTCCTCGTGACGGGGTCGGTCTGGTGTCAGCCTCTCCTCGTGACGGTGTCGGTCTGGTGTCAGCCTCTCCTCGTGACGGGGTCCGTCTGGTGTCAGCCTCTCCTCGTGACGGGGTCGGTCTGGTGTCAGCCTCGCTAGTGACGGTTTCAGTCTGGTGTCAGCCTCTCCTCGTGACGGTGTCAGTCTGGTGTCAGCCTCGCTAGTGACGGTGTCAGTCTGGTGTCAGCCTCGCTAGTGACGGGGTCGGTCTGGTGTCAGCCTCTCCTCGTGACGGTGTCAGTCTGGTGTCAGCCTCGCTAGTGACGGTGTCAGTCTGGTGTCAGCCTCGCTAGTGACGGTTTCAGTCTGGTGTCAGCCTCTCCTCGTGACGGTGTCAGTCTGGTGTCAGCCTCGCCTCGTGACGGTGTCGGTCTGGTGTCATCCTCGCTAGTGACGGTGTCGGTCTGGTGTCATCCTCGCCTCGTGACGGGGTCGGTCTGGTGTCAGCCTCGCTAGTGACGGGGTCGGTCTGGTGTCAGCCTCTCCTCGTGACGGGGTCGGTCTGGTGTCAGCCTCTCCTCGTGACGGTGTCGGTCTGGTGTCAGCCTCTCCTCGTGACGGGGTCCGTCTGGTGTCAGCCTCTCCTCGTGACGGGGTCGGTCTGGTGTCAGCCTCGCTAGTGACGGTTTCAGTCTGGTGTCAGCCTCTCCTCGTGACGGTGTCAGTCTGGTGTCAGCCTCGCTAGTGACGGTGTCAGTCTGGTGTCAGCCTCGCTAGTGACGGTTTCAGTCTGGTGTCAGCCTCTCCTCGTGACGGTGTCAGTCTGGTGTCAGCCTCGCTAGTGACGGTTTCAGTCTGGTGTCAGCCTCTCCTCGTGACGCTTTCAGTCTGGTGTCAGCCTCTCCTCGTGACGGTGTCAGTCTGGTGTCAGCCTCTCCTCGTGACGGTGTCGGTCTGGTGTCAGCCTCGCTAGTGACGGTTTCAGTCTGGTGTCAGCCTCTCCTCGTGACGGTGTCCGTCTGTTGTCAGCCTCGCTAGTGACGGGGTCGGTCTGGTGTCAGCCTCGCTAGTGACGGGGTCGGTCTGGTGTCAGCCTCGCCTCGTGACGGTGTCGGTCTGGTGTCAGCCTCGCCTCGTGACGGTGTCGGTCTGGTGTCATCCTCGCTAGTGACGGTGTCGGTCTGGTGTCATCCTCGCCTCGTGACGGGGTCGGTCTGGTGTCAGCCTCGCTAGTGACGGAGTCGGTCTGGTGTCAGCCTCTCCTCGTGACGGTGTCGGTCTGGTGTCAGCCTCTCCTCGTGACGGTGTCGGTCTGGTGTCAGCCTCTCCTCGTGACAGGGTCCGTCTGGTGTCAGCCTCGCTAGTGACGGTTTCGGTCTGGTGTCAGCCTCTCCTCGTGACGGTGTCAGTCTGGTGTCAGCCTCGCTAGTGACGGTGTCAGTCTGGTGTCAGCCTCGCTAGTGACGGTGTCAGTCTGGTGTCAGCCTCTCCTCGTGACGGTGTCAGTCTGGTGTCAGCCTCTCCTCGTGACGGTGTCAGTCTGGTGTCAGCCTCGCTAGTGACGGTTTCAGTCTGGTGTCAGCCTCTCCTCGTGACGGTGTCCGTCTGGTGTCAGCCTCTCCTCGTGACGGTGTCAGTCTGGTGTCAGCCTCGCTAGTGACGGGGTCGGTCTGGTGTCAGCCTCTCCTCGTGACGGGGTCGGTCTGGTGTCAGCCTCTCCTCGTGACGGTGTCGGTCTGGGGTCAGCCTCTCCTCGTGACGGGGTCCGTCTGGTGTCAGCCTCTCCTCGTGACGGGGTCGGTCTGGTGTCAGCCTCTCCTCGTGACGGGGTCGGTCTGGTGTCAGCCTCGCTAGTGACGGTTTCAGTCTGGTGTCAGCCTCTCCTCGTGACGGTGTCAGTCTGGTGTCAGCCTCGCTAGTGACGATGTCAGTCTGGTGTCAGCCTCGCTAGTGACGGTTTCAGTCTGGTGTCAGCCTCTCCTCGTGACGGTGTCAGTCTGGTGTCAGCCTCGCTAGTGACGGGGTCGGTCTGGTGTCAGCCTCTCCTCGTGACGGGGTCGGTCTGGTGTCAGCCTCTCCTCGTGACGGTGTCAGTCTGGTGTCAGCCTCGCTAGTGACTGTTTCAGTCTGGTGTCAGCCTCTCCTCGTGACGGTGTCGGTCTGGTGTCATCCTCGCTAGTGACGGTGTCGGTCTGGTGTCATCCTCGCCTCGTGACGGGGTCGGTCTGGTGTCAGCCTCGCTAGTGACGGAGTCGGTCTGGTGTCAGCCTCTCCTCGTGACGGTGTCGGTCTGGTGTCAGCCTCTCCTCGTGACGGTGTCGGTCTGGTGTCAGCCTCTCCTCGTGACAGGGTCCGTCTGGTGTCAGCCTCGCTAGTGACGGTTTCGGTCTGGTGTCAGCCTCTCCTCGTGACGGTGTCAGTCTGGTGTCAGCCTCGCTAGTGACGGTGTCAGTCTGGTGTCAGCCTCTCCTCGTGACGGTGTCAGTCTGGTGTCAGCCTCTCCTCGTGACGGTGTCAGTCTGGTGTCAGCCTCGCTAGTGACGGTGTCAGTCTGGTGTCAGCCTCTCCTCGTGACGGTGTCAGTCTGGTGTCAGCCTCTCCTCGTGACGGTGTCAGTCTGGTGTCAGCCTCGCTAGTGACGGTTTCAGTCTGGTGTCAGCCTCTCCTCGTGACGGTGTCCGTCTGGTGTCAGCCTCTCCTCGTGACGGTGTCAGTCTGGTGTCAGCCTCGCTAGTGACGGGGTCGGTCTGGTGTCAGCCTCTCCTCGTGACGGGGTCCGTCTGGTGTCAGCCTCTCCTCGTGACGGTGTCGGTCTGGTGTCAGCCTCTCCTCGTGACGGGGTCCGTCTGGTGTCAGCCTCTCCTCGTGACGGGGTCGGTCTGGTGTCAGCCTCTCCTCGTGACGGGGTCGGTCTGGTGTCAGCCTCGCTAGTGACGGTTTCAGTCTGGTGTCAGCCTCTCCTCGTGACGGTGTCAGTCTGGTGTCAGCCTCGCTAGTGACGGTGTCAGTCTGGTGTCAGCCTCGCTAGTGACGGTTTCAGTCTGGTGTCAGCCTCTCCTCGTGACGGTGTCAGTCTGGTGTCAGCCTCGCTAGTGACGGTTTCAGTCTGGTGTCAGCCTCTCCTCGTGACGGTGTCAGTCTGGTGTCAGCCTCTCCTCGTGACGGTGTCAGTCTGGTGTCAGCCTCGCTAGTGACGGTTTCAGTCTGGTGTCAGCCTCTCCTCGTGACGGTGTCAGTCTGGTGTCAGCCTCTCCTCGTGACGGTGTCAGTCTGGTGTCAGCCTCGCTAGTGACGGTTTCAGTCTGGTGTCAGCCTCTCCTCGTGACGGTGTCCGTCTGGTGTCAGCCTCGCTAGTGACGGGGTCGGTCTGGTGTCAGCCTCGCTAGTGACGGGGTCGGTCTGGTGTCAGCCTCGCCTCGTGACGGTGTCAGTCTGGTGTCAGCCTCGCCTCGTGACGGTGTCGGTCTGGTGTCATCCTCGCTAGTGACGGTGTCGGTCTGGTTTCAGCCTCTCCTCGTGACAGGGTCCGTCTGGTGTCAGCCTCGCTAGTGACGGTGTCAGTCTGGTGTCAGCCTCTCCTCGTGACGGTGTCAGTCTGGTGTCAGCCTCTCCTCGTGACGGTGTCAGTCTGGTGTCAGCCTCGCTAGTGACGGTTTCAGTCTGGTGTCAGCCTCTCCTCGTGACGGTGTCCGTCTGGTGTCAGCCTCGCTAGTGACGGGGTCGGTCTGGTGTCAGCCTCGCTAGTGACGGGGTCGGTCTGGTGTCAGCCTCGCCTCGTGACGGTGTCAGTCTGGTGTCAGCCTCGCCTCGTGACGGTGTCGGTCTGGTGTCATCCTCGCTAGTGACGGTGTCGGTCTGGTGTCAGCCTCTCCTCGTGACAGGGTCCGTCTGGTGTCAGCCTCGCTAGTGACGGTGTCAGTCTGGTGTCAGCCTCTCCTCGTGACGGTGTCAGTCTGGTGTCAGCCTCGCTAGTGACGGGGTCGGTCTGGTGTCAGCCTCTCCTCGTGACGGGGTCGGTCTGGTGTCAGCCTCTCCTCGTGACGGTGTCGGTCTGGGGTCAGCCTCTCCTCGTGACGGGGTCCGTCTGGTGTCAGCCTCTCCTCGTGACGGGGTCGGTCTGGTGTCAGCCTCTCCTCGTGACGGGGTCGGTCTGGTGTCAGCCTCGCTAGTGACGGTTTCAGTCTGGTGTCAGCCTCTCCTCGTGACGGTGTCAGTCTGGTGTCAGCCTCGCTAGTGACGATGTCAGTCTGGTGTCAGCCTCGCTAGTGACGGTTTCAGTCTGGTGTCAGCCTCTCCTCGTGACGGTGTCAGTCTGGTGTCAGCCTCGCTAGTGACGGGGTCGGTCTGGTGTCAGCCTCTCCTCGTGACGGGGTCGGTCTGGTGTCAGCCTCTCCTCGTGACGGTGTCAGTCTGGTGTCAGCCTCGCTAGTGACTGTTTCAGTCTGGTGTCAGCCTCTCCTCGTGACGGTGTCGGTCTGGTGTCATCCTCGCTAGTGACGGTGTCGGTCTGGTGTCATCCTCGCCTCGTGACGGGGTCGGTCTGGTGTCAGCCTCGCTAGTGACGGAGTCGGTCTGGTGTCAGCCTCTCCTCATGACGGTGTCGGTCTGGTGTCAGCCTCTCCTCGTGACGGTGTCGGTCTGGTGTCAGCCTCTCCTCGTGACAGGGTCCGTCTGGTGTCAGCCTCGCTAGTGACGGTTTCGGTCTGGTGTCAGCCTCTCCTCGTGACGGTGTCAGTCTGGTGTCAGCCTCGCTAGTGACGGTGTCAGTCTGGTGTCAGCCTCTCCTCGTGACGGTGTCAGTCTGGTGTCAGCCTCTCCTCGTGACGGTGTCAGTCTGGTGTCAGCCTCGCTAGTGACGGTTTCAGTCTGGTGTCAGCCTCTCCTCGTGACGGTGTCCGTCTGGTGTCAGCCTCTCCTCGTGACGGTGTCAGTCTGGTGTCAGCCTCGCTAGTGACGGGGTCGGTCTGGTGTCAGCCTCTCCTCGTGACGGGGTCCGTCTGGTGTCAGCCTCTCCTCGTGACGGTGTCGGTCTGGTGTCAGCCTCTCCTCGTGACGGGGTCCGTCTGGTGTCAGCCTCTCCTCGTGACGGGGTCGGTCTGGTGTCAGCCTCTCCTCGTGACGGGGTCGGTCTGGTGTCAGCCTCGCTAGTGACGGTTTCAGTCTGGTGTCAGCCTCTCCTCGTGACGGTGTCAGTCTGGTGTCAGCCTCGCTAGTGACGGTGTCAGTCTGGTGTCAGCCTCGCTAGTGACGGTTTCAGTCTGGTGTCAGCCTCTCCTCGTGACGGTGTCAGTCTGGTGTCAGCCTCGCTAGTGACGGTTTCAGTCTGGTGTCAGCCTCTCCTCGTGACGGTGTCAGTCTGGTGTCAGCCTCTCCTCGTGACGGTGTCAGTCTGGTGTCAGCCTCGCTAGTGACGGTTTCAGTCTGGTGTCAGCCTCTCCTCGTGACGGTGTCAGTCTGGTGTCAGCCTCTCCTCGTGACGGTGTCAGTCTGGTGTCAGCCTCGCTAGTGACGGTTTCAGTCTGGTGTCAGCCTCTCCTCGTGACGGTGTCCGTCTGGTGTCAGCCTCGCTAGTGACGGGGTCGGTCTGGTGTCAGCCTCGCTAGTGACGGGGTCGGTCTGGTGTCAGCCTCGCCTCGTGACGATGTCAGTCTGGTGTCAGCCTCGCCTCGTGACGGTGTCGGTCTGGTGTCATCCTCGCTAGTGACGGTGTCGGTCTGGTGTCAGCCTCTCCTCGTGACAGGGTCCGTCTGGTGTCAGCCTCGCTAGTGACGGTGTCAGTCTGGTGTCAGCCTCTCCTCGTGACGGTGTCAGTCTGGTGTCAGCCTCTCCTCGTGACAGTGTCAGTCTGGTGTCAGCCTCGCTAGTGACGGTTTCAGTCTGGTGTCAGCCTCTCCTCGTGACGGTGTCCGTCTGGTGTCAGCCTCTCCTCGTGACGGTGTCAGTCTGGTGTCAGCCTCGCTAGTGACGGGGTCGGTCTGGTCTCAGCCTCTCCTCGTGACGGGGTCGGTCTGGTGTCAGCCTCTCCTCGTGACGGTGTCGGTCTGGTGTCAGCCTCTCCTCGTGACGGGGTCTGTCTGGTGTCAGCCTCTCCTCGTGACGGGGTCGGTCTGGTGTCAGCCTCTCCTCGTGACGGGGTCGGTCTGGTGTCAGCCTCGCTAGTGACGGTTTCAGTCTGGTGTCAGCCTCTCCTCGTGACGGTGTCAGTCTGGTGTCAGCCTCGCTAGTGACGGTGTCAGTCTGGTGTCAGCCTCTCTAGAGACGGTTTCAGTCTGGTGTCAGCCTCTCCTCGTGACGGTGTCAGTCTGGTGTCAGCCTCGCTAGTGACGGTTTCAGTCTGGTGTCAGCCTCTCCTCGTGACGGTGTCAGTCTGGTGTCAACCTCTCCTCGTGACAGTGTCAGTCTGGTGTCAGCCTCGCTAGTGACGGTTTCAGTCTGGTGTCAGCCTCTCCTCGTGACGGTGTCAGTCTGGTGTCAGCCTCTCCTCGTGACGGTGTCAGTCTGGTGTCAGCCTCGCTAGTGACGGTTTCAGTCTGGTGTCAGCCTCTCCTCGTGACGGTGTCCGTCTGGTGTCAGCCTCGCTAGTGACGGGGTCGGTCTGGTGTCAGCCTCGCTAGTGACGGGGTCGGTCTGGTGTCAGCCTCGCCTCGTGACGGTGTCGGTCTGGTGTCAGCCTCGCCTCGTGACGGTGTCGGTCTGGTGTCATCCTCGCTAGTGACGGTGTCGGTCTGGTGTCATCCTCGCCTCGTGACGGGGTCGGTCTGGTGTCAGCCTCGCTAGTGACGGAGTCGGTCTGGTGTCAGCCTCTCCTCGTGACGGTGTCGGTCTGGTGTCAGCCTCTCCTCGTGACAGGGTCCGTCTGGTGTCAGCCTCGCTAGTGACGGTTTCGGTCTGGTGTCAGCCTCTCCTCGTGACGGTGTCAGTCTGGTGTCAGCCTCGCTAGTGACGGTGTCAGTCTGGTGTCAGCCTCGCTAGTGACGGTTTCAGTCTGGTGTCAGCCTCTCCTCGTGACGGGGTCGGTCTGGTGTCAGCCTCTCCTCGTGACGGGGTCGGTCTGGTGTCAGCCTCGCTAGTGACGGTTTCAGTCTGGTGTCAGCCTCTCCTCGTGACGGTGTCAGTCTGGTGTCAGCCTCGATAGTGACGGTGTCAGTCTGGTGTCAGCCTCGCTAGTGACGGTTTCAGTCTGGTGTCAGCCTCTCCTCGTGACGGTGTCCGTCTGGTGTCAGCCTCTCCTCGTGACGGTGTCAGTCTGGTGTCAGCCTCGCTAGTGACGGGGTCGGTCTGGTGTCAGCCTCTCCTCGTGACGGGGTCGGTCTGGTGTCAGCCTCTCCTCGTGACGGTGTCGGTCTGGTGTCAGCCTCTCCTCGTGACGGGGTCGGTCTGGTGTCAGCCTCTCCTCGTGACGGTGTCGGTCTGGTGTCAGCCTCTCCTCGTGACGGGGTCGGTCTGGTGTCAGCCTCTCCTCGTGACGGGGTCGGTCTGGTGTCAGCCTCTCCTCGTGACGGTGTCAGTCTGGTGTCAGCCTCGCTAGTGACGGTTTCAGTCTGGTGTCAGCCTCTCCTCGTGACGGTGTCCGTCTGGTGTCAGCCTCACTAGTGACGGGGTCGGTCTGGTGTCAGCCTCGCTAGTGACGGGGTCGGTCTGGTGTCAGCCTCGCCTCGTGACGGTGTCGGTCTGGTGTCAGCCTCGCCTCGTGACGGTGTCGGTCTGGTGTCATCCTCGCTAGTGACGGTGTCAGTCTGGTGTCAGCCTCGCTAGTGACGGTTTCAGTCTGGTGTCAGCCTCTCCTCGTGACGGTGTCAGTCTGGTGTCAGCCTCTCCTCGTGACGGTGTCAGTCTGGTGTCAGCCTCGCTAGTGACGGTTTCAGTCTGGTGTCAGCCTCTCCTCGTGACGGTGTCCGTCTGGTGTCAGCCTCGCTAGTGACGGGGTCGGTCTGGTGTCAGCCTCGCTAGTGACGGGGTCGGTCTGGTGTCAGCCTCGCCTCGTGACGGTGTCGGTCTGGTGTCAGCCTCGCCTCGTGACGGTGTCGGTCTGGTGTCATCCTCGCTAGTGACGGTGTCGGTCTGGTGTCATCCTCGCCTCGTGACGGGGTCGGTCTGGTGTCAGCCTCTCCTCGTGACAGGGTCCGTCTGGTGTCAGCCTCGCTAGTGACGGAGTCGGTCTGGTGTCAGCCTCTCCTCGTGACGGTGTCGGTCTGGTGTCAGCCTCTCCTCGTGACGGTGTCGGTCTGGTGTCAGCCTCTCCTCGTGACAGGGTCCGTCTGGTGTCAGCCTCGCTAGTGACGGAGTCGGTCTGGTGTCAGCCTCTCCTCGTGACGGTGTCAGTCTGGTTTCAGCCTCGCTAGTGACGGTGTCAGTCTGGTGTCAGCCTCGCTAGTGACGGGGTCGGTCTGGTGTCAGCCTCTCCTCGTGACGGGGTCGGTCTGGTGTCAGCCTCTCCTCGTGACGGTGTCGGTCTGGTGTCAGCCTCTCCTCGTGACGGTGTCGGTCTGGTGTCAGCCTCTCCTCGTGACGGGGTCTGTCTGGTGTCAGCCTCTCCTCGTGACGGGGTCGGTCTGGTGTCAGCCTCTCCTCGTGACGGGGTCGGTCTGGTGTCAGCCTCGCTAGTGACGGTTTCAGTCTGGTGTCAGCCTCTCCTCGTGACGGTGTCAGTCTGGTGTCAGCCTCGCTAGTGACGGTGTCAGTCTGGTGTCAGCCTCTCTAGAGACGGTTTCAGTCTGGTGTCAGCCTCTCCTCGTGACGGTGTCAGTCTGGTGTCAGCCTCGCTAGTGACGGTTTCAGTCTGGTGTCAGCCTCTCCTCGTGACGGTGTCAGTCTGGTGTCAACCTCTCCTCGTGACAGTGTCAGTCTGGTGTCAGCCTCGCTAGTGACGGTTTCAGTCTGGTGTCAGCCTCTCCTCGTGACGGTGTCAGTCTGGTGTCAGCCTCTCCTCGTGACGGTGTCAGTCTGGTGTCAGCCTCGCTAGTGACGGTTTCAGTCTGGTGTCAGCCTCTCCTCGTGACGGTGTCCGTCTGGTGTCAGCCTCGCTAGTGACGGGGTCGGTCTGGTGTCAGCCTCGCTAGTGACGGGGTCGGTCTGGTGTCAGCCTCGCCTCGTGACGGTGTCGGTCTGGTGTCAGCCTCGCCTCGTGACGGTGTCGGTCTGGTGTCATCCTCGCTAGTGACGGTGTCGGTCTGGTGTCATCCTCGCCTCGTGACGGGGTCGGTCTGGTGTCAGCCTCGCTAGTGACGGAGTCGGTCTGGTGTCAGCCTCTCCTCGTGACGGTGTCGGTCTGGTGTCAGCCTCTCCTCGTGACGGTGTCGGTCTGGTGTCAGCCTCTCCTCGTGACGGTGTCGGTCTGGTGTCAGCCTCTCCTCGTGACAGGGTCCGTCTGGTGTCAGCCTCGCTAGTGACGGTTTCGGTCTGGTGTCAGCCTCTCCTCGTGACGGTGTCAGTCTGGTGTCAGCCTCGCTAGTGACGGTGTCAGTCTGGTGTCAGCCTCGCTAGTGACGGTTTCAGTCTGGTGTCAGCCTCTCCTCGTGACGGGGTCGGTCTGGTGTCAGCCTCTCCTCGTGACGGGGTCGGTCTGGTGTCAGCCTCGCTAGTGACGGTTTCAGTCTGGTGTCAGCCTCTCCTCGTGACGGTGTCAGTCTGGTGTCAGCCTCGATAGTGACGGTGTCAGTCTGGTGTCAGCCTCGCTAGTGACGGTTTCAGTCTGGTGTCAGCCTCTCCTCGTGACGGTGTCCGTCTGGTGTCAGCCTCTCCTCGTGACGGTGTCAGTCTGGTGTCAGCCTCGCTAGTGACGGGGTCGGTCTGGTGTCAGCCTCTCCTCGTGACGGGGTCGGTCTGGTGTCAGCCTCTCCTCGTGACGGTGTCGGTCTGGTGTCAGCCTCTCCTCGTGACGGGGTCGGTCTGGTGTCAGCCTCTCCTCGTGACGGTGTCGGTCTGGTGTCAGCCTCTCCTCGTGACGGGGTCGGTCTGGTGTCAGCCTCTCCTCGTGACGGGGTCGGTCTGGTGTCAGCCTCTCCTCGTGACGGTGTCAGTCTGGTGTCAGCCTCGCTAGTGACGGTTTCAGTCTGGTGTCAGCCTCTCCTCGTGACGGTGTCCGTCTGGTGTCAGCCTCACTAGTGACGGGGTCGGTCTGGTGTCAGCCTCGCTAGTGACGGGGTCGGTCTGGTGTCAGCCTCGCCTCGTGACGGTGTCGGTCTGGTGTCAGCCTCGCCTCGTGACGGTGTCGGTCTGGTGTCATCCTCGCTAGTGACGGTGTCAGTCTGGTGTCAGCCTCGCTAGTGACGGTTTCAGTCTGGTGTCAGCCTCTCCTCGTGACGGTGTCAGTCTGGTGTCAGCCTCTCCTCGTGACGGTGTCAGTCTGGTGTCAGCCTCGCTAGTGACGGTTTCAGTCTGGTGTCAGCCTCTCCTCGTGACGGTGTCCGTCTGGTGTCAGCCTCGCTAGTGACGGGGTCGGTCTGGTGTCAGCCTCGCTAGTGACGGGGTCGGTCTGGTGTCAGCCTCGCCTCGTGACGGTGTCGGTCTGGTGTCAGCCTCGCCTCGTGACGGTGTCGGTCTGGTGTCATCCTCGCTAGTGACGGTGTCGGTCTGGTGTCATCCTCGCCTCGTGACGGGGTCGGTCTGGTGTCAGCCTCTCCTCGTGACAGGGTCCGTCTGGTGTCAGCCTCGCTAGTGACGGAGTCGGTCTGGTGTCAGCCTCTCCTCGTGACGGTGTCGGTCTGGTGTCAGCCTCTCCTCGTGACGGTGTCGGTCTGGTGTCAGCCTCTCCTCGTGACAGGGTCCGTCTGGTGTCAGCCTCGCTAGTGACGGAGTCGGTCTGGTGTCAGCCTCTCCTCGTGACGGTGTCAGTCTGGTTTCAGCCTCGCTAGTGACGGTGTCAGTCTGGTGTCAGCCTCGCTAGTGACGGGGTCGGTCTGGTGTCAGCCTCTCCTCGTGACGGGGTCGGTCTGGTGTCAGCCTCTCCTCGTGACGGTGTCGGTCTGGTGTCAGCCTCTCCTCGTGACGGGGTCCGTCTCGTGTCAGCCTCTCCTCGTGACGGGGTCGGTCTGGTGTCAGCCTCTCCTCGTGACGGGGTCGGTCTGGTGTCAGCCTCGCTAGTGACGGTTTCAGTCTGGTGTCAGCCTCTCCTCGTGACGGTGTCGGTCTGGTGTCAGCCTCTCCTCGTGACAGGGTCCGTCTGGTGTCAGCCTCGCTAGTGACGGTTTCGGTCTGGTGTCAGCCTCTCCTCGTGACGGTGTCAGTCTGGTTTCAGCCTCGCTAGTGACGGTGTCAGTCTGGTGTCAGCCTCGCTAGTGACGGGGTCGGTCTGGTGTCAGCCTCTCCTCGTGACGGGGTCGGTCTGGTGTCAGCCTCTCCTCGTGACGGGGTCCGTCTGGTGTCAGCCTCTCCTCGTGACGGGGTCGGTCTGGTGTCAGCCTCGCTAGTGACGGTTTCAGTCTGGTGTCAGCCTCTCCTCGTGACGGTGTCAGTCTGGTGTCAGCCTCGCTAGTGACGGTGTCAGTCTGGTGTCAGCCTCGCTAGTGACGGTTTCAGTCTGGTGTCAGCCTCGCTAGTGACGGGGTCGGTCTGGTGTCAGCCTCGCCTCGTGACGGTGTCGGTCTGGTGTCAGCCTCTCCTCGTGACGGTGTCGGTCTGGTGTCAGCCTCTCCTCGTGACAGGGTCCGTCTGGTGTCAGCCTCGCTAGTGACGGTTTCGGTCTGGTGTCAGCCTCTCCTCGTGACGGTGTCAGTCTGGTTTCAGCCTCGCTAGTGACGGTGTCAGTCTGGTGTCAGCCTCGCTAGTGACGGGGTCGGTCTGGTGTCAGCCTCTCCTCGTGACGGGGTCGGTCTGGTGTCAGCCTCTCCTCGTGACGGGGTCCGTCTGGTGTCAGCCTCTCCTCGTGACGGGGTCGGTCTGGTGTCAGCCTCGCTAGTGACGGTTTCAGTCTGGTGTCAGCCTCTCCTCGTGACGGTGTCAGTCTGGTGTCAGCCTCGCTAGTGACGGTGTCAGTCTGGTGTCAGCCTCGCTAGTGACGGTTTCAGTCTGGTGTCAGCCTCGCTAGTGACGGGGTCGGTCTGGTGTCAGCCTCGCCTCGTGACGGTGTCGGTCTGGTGTCAGCCTCGCCTCGTGACGGTGTCGCTCTGGTGTCATCCTCGCTAGTGACGGTGTCGGTCTGGTGTCATCCTCGCCTCGTGACGGGGTCGGTCTGGTGTCAGCCTCGCTAGTGACGGAGTCGGTCTGGTGTCAGCCTCTCCTCGTGACGGTGTCGGTCTGGTGTCAGCCTCTCCTCGTGACGGTGTCGGTCTGGTGTCAGCCTCTCCTCGTGACAGGGTCCGTCTGGTGTCAGCCTCGCTAGTGACGGTTTCGGTCTGGTGTCAGCCTCTCCTCGTGACGGTGTCAGTCTGGTGTCAGCCTCGCTAGTGACGGTGTCAGTCTGGTGTCAGCCTCTCCTCGTGACGGTGTCAGTCTGGTGTCAGCCTCTCCTCGTGACGGTGTCAGTCTGGTGTCAGCCTCGCTAGTGACGGTTTCAGTCTGGTGTCAGCCTCTCCTCGTGACGGTTTCAGTCTGGTGTCAGCCTCTCCTCGTGACGGTGTCCGTCTGGTGTCAGCCTCTCCTCGTGACGGTGTCAGTCTGGTGTCAGCCTCGCTAGTGACGGGGTCGGTCTGGTGTCAGCCTCTCCTCGTGACGGGGTCGGTCTGGTGTCAGCCTCTCCTCGTGACGGTGTCGGTCTGGTGTCAGCCTCTCCTCGTGACGGGGTCGGTCTGGTGTCAGCCTCTCCTCGTGACGGTGTCGGTCTGGTGTCAGCCTCTCCTCGTGACGGGGTCCGTCTGGTGTCAGCCTCTCCTCGTGACGGGGTCGGTCTGGTGTCAGCCTCTCCTCGTGACGGGGTCGGTCTGGTGTCAGCCTCGCTGGTGACGGTTTCAGTCTGGTGTCAGCCTCTCCTCGTGACGGTGTCAGTCTGGTGTCAGCCTCGCTAGTGACGGTGTCAGTCTGGTGTCAGCCTCGCTAGTGACGGTTTCAGTCTGGTGTCAGCCTCTCCTCGTGACGGTGTCAGTCTGGTGTCAGCCTCGCTAGTGACGGTTTCAGTCTGGTGTCAGCCTCTCCTCGTGACGGTGTCAGTCTGGTGTCAGCCTCTCCTCGTGACGGTGTCAGTCTGGTGTCAGCCTCGCTAGTGACGGTTTCAGTCTGGTGTCAGCCTCTCCTCGTGACGGTGTCAGTCTGGTGTCAGCCTCTCCTCGTGACGGTGTCAGTCTGGTGTCAGCCTCGCTAGTGACGGTTTCAGTCTGGTGTCAGCCTCTCCTCGTGACGGTGTCCGTCTGGTGTCAGCCTCGCTAGTGACGGGGTCGGTCTGGTGTCAGCCTCGCTAGTGACGGGGGCGGTCTGGTGTCAGCCTCGCCTCGTGACGGTGTCGGTCTGGTGTCAGCCTCTCCTCGTGACAGGGTCCGTCTGGTGTCAGCCTCGCTAGTGACGGTTTCGGTCTGGTGTCAGCCTCTCCTCGTGACGGTGTCAGTCTGGTGTCAGCCTCGCTAGTGACGGTGTCAGTCTGGTGTCAGCCTCGCTAGTGATGGTGTCAGTCTGGTGTCAGCCTCTCCTCGTGACGGTGTCAGTCTGGTGTCAGCCTCTCCTCGTGACAGTGTCAGTCTGGTGTCAGCCTCGCTAGTGACGGGGTCGGTCTGGTGTCAGCCTCTCCTCGTGACGGGGTCGGTCTGGTGTCAGCCTCTCCTCGTGACGGTGTCGGTCTGGTGTCAGCCTCTCCTCGTGACGGGGTCTGTCTGGTGTCAGCCTCTCCTCGTGACGGGGTCGGTCTGGTGTCAGCCTCTCCTCGTGACGGGGTCGGTCTGGTGTCAGCCTCGCTAGTGACAGTTTCAGTCTGGTGTCAGCCTCTCCTCGTGACGGTGTCAGTCTGGTGTCAGCCTCGCTAGTGACGGTGTCAGTCTGGTGTCAGCCTCGCTAGTGACGGTTTCAGTCTGGTGTCAGCCTCTCCTCGTGACGGTGTCAGTCTGGTGTCAGCCTCTCCTCGTGACAGTGTCAGTCTGGTGTCAGCCTCGCTAGTGATGGTGTCAGTCTGGTGTCAGCCTCTCCTCGTGACAGTGTCAGTCTGGTGTCAGCCTCGCTAGTGACGGTTTCAGTCTGGTGTCAGCCTCTCCTCGTGACGGTGTCCGTCTGGTGTCAGCCTCGCTAGTGACGGGGTCGGTCTGGTGTCAGCCTCGCTAGTGACGGGGTCGGTCTGGTGTCAGCCTCGCCTCGTGACGGTGTCGGTCTGGTGTCAGCCTCGCCTCGTGACGGTGTCGGTCTGGTGTCATCCTCGCTAGTGACGGTGTCGGTCTGGTGTCATCCTCGCCTCGTGACTGGGTCGGTCTGGTGTCAGCCTCGCTAGTGACGGAGTCGGTCTGGTGTCAGCCTCTCCTCGTGACGGTGTCGGTCTGGTGTCAGCCTCTCCTCGTGACGGTGTCGGTCTGGTGTCAGCCTCTCCTCGTGACAGGGTCCGTCTGGTGTCAGCCTCGCTAGTGACGGTTTCGGTCTGGTGTCAGCCTCTCCTCGTGACGGTGTCAGTCTGGTGTCAGCCTCGCTAGTGACGGTGTCAGTCTGGTGTCAGCCTCTCCTCGTGACGGTGTCCGTCTGGTGTCAGCCTCTCCTCGTGACGGTGTCAGTCTGGTGTCAGCCTCGCTAGTGACGGGGTCGGTCTGGTGTCAGCCTCTCCTCGTGACGGGGTCGGTCTGGTGTCAGCCTCTCCTCGTGATGGTGTCGGTCTGGTGTCAGCCTCTCCTCGTGACGGGGTCCGTCTGGTGTCAGCCTCTCCTCGTGACGGGGTCGGTCTGGTGTCAGCCTCTCCTCGTGACGGGGTCGGTCTGGTGTCAGCCTCGCTAGTGACGGTTTCAGTCTGGTGTCAGCCTCTCCTCGTGACGGTGTCAGTCTGGTGTCAGCCTCGCTAGTGACGGTGTCAGTCTGGTGTCAGCCTCGCTAGTGACGGTTTCAGTCTGGTGTCAGCCTCTCCTCGTGACGGTGTCTGTCTGGTGTCAGCCTCTCCTCGTGACGGGGTCGGTCTGGTGTCAGCCTCTCCTCGTGACGGGGTCGGTCTGGTGTCAGCCTCTCCTCGTGACGGGGTCGGTCTGGTGTCAGCCTCTCCTCGTGACGGTGTCGGTCTGGTGTCAGCCTCTCCTCGTGACGGGGTCGGTCTGGTGTCAGCCTCGCTAGTGACGGTTTCAGTCTGGTGTCAGCCTCTCCTCGTGACGGTGTCGGTCTGGTGTCATCCTCTCCTCGTGACGGGGTCCGTCTGGTGTCAGCCTCTCCTCGTGACGGGGTCGGTCTGGTGTCAGCCTCTCCTCGTGACGGGGTCGGTCTGGTGTCAGCCTCGCTGGTGACGGTTTCAGTCTGGTGTCATCCTCGCCTCGTGACGGGGTCGGTCTGGTGTCAGCCTCGCTAGTGACGGAGTCGGTCTGGTGTCAGCCTCTCCTCGTGACGGTGTCGGTCTGGTGTCAGCCTCTCCTCGTGACGGTGTCGGTCTGGTGTCAGCCTCTCCTCGTGACAGGGTCCGTCTGGTGTCAGCCTCGCTAGTGACGGTTTCGGTCTGGTGTCAGCCTCTCCTCGTGACGGTGTCAGTCTGGTGTCAGCCTCGCTAGTGACGGTGTCAGTCTGGTGTCAGCCTCGCTAGTGACGGTGTCAGTCTGGTGTCAGCCTCTCCTCGTGACGGTGTCAGTCTGGTGTCAGCCTCGCTAGTGACGGTTTCAGTCTGGTGTCAGCCTCTCCTCGTGACGGTGTCCGTCTGGTGTCAGCCTCTCCTCGTGACGGTGTCAGTCTGGTGTCAGCCTCGCTAGTGACGGGGTCGGTCTGGTGTCAGCCTCTCCTCGTGACGGGGTCGGTCTGGTGTCAGCCTCTCCTCGTGACGGTGTCGGTCTGGTGTCAGCCTCTCCTCGTGACGGGGTCTGTCTGGTGTCAGCCTCTCCTCGTGACGGGGTCGGTCTGGTGTCAGCCTCTCCTCGTGACGGGGTCGGTCTGGTGTCAACCTCGCTAGTGACGGTTTCAGTCTGGTGTCAGCCTCTCCTCGTGACGGTGTCGGTCTGGTGTCAGCCACGCCTCGTGACGGTGTCGGTCTGGTGTCATCCTCGCTAGTGACGGTGTCAGTCTGGTGTCAGCCTCGCTAGTGACGGTTTCAGTCTGGTGTCAGCCTCTCCTCGTGACGGTGTCAGTCTGGTGTCAGCCTCTCCTCGTGACGGTGTCAGTCTGGTGTCAGCCTCGCTAGTGACGGTTTCAGTCTGGTGTCAGCCTCTCCTCGTGACGGTGTCCGTCTGGTGTCAGCCTCGCTAGTGACGGGGTCGGTCTGGTGTCAGCCTCGCTAGTGACGGGGTCGGTCTGGTGTCAGCCTCGCCTCGTGACGGTGTCGGTCTGGTGTCAGCCTCTCCTCGTGACGGTGTCAGTCTGGTGTCAGCCTCGCTAGTGACGGTGTCAGTCTGGTGTCAGCCTCGCTAGTGACGGTGTCAGTCTGGTGTCAGCCTCGCTAGTGACGGTGTCAGTCTGGTGTCAGCCTCTCCTCGTGACGGTGTCAGTCTGGTGTCAGCCTCTCCTCGTGACGGTGTCAGTCTGGTGTCAGCCTCGCTAGTGACGGTTTCAGTCTGGTGTCAGCCTCTCCTCGTGACGGTGTCCGTCTGGTGTCAGCCTCTCCTCGTGACGGTGTCAGTCTGGTGTCAGCCTCGCTAGTGACGGGGTCGGTCTGGTGTCAGCCTCTCCTCGTGACGGGGTCGGTCTGGTGTCAGCCTCTCCTCGTGACGGGGTCCGTCTGGTGTCAGCCTCTCCTCGTGACGGGGTCGGTCTGGTGTCAGCCTCTCCTCGTGACGGGGTCGGTCTGGTGTCAGCCTCGCTAGTGACGGTTTCAGTCTGGTGTCAGCCTCTCCTCGTGACGGTGTCAGTCTGGTGTCAGCCTCGCTAGTGACGGTTTCAGTCTGGTGTCAGCCTCTCCTCGTGACGGTGTCAGTCTGGTGTCAGCCTCTCCTCGTGACGGTGTCAGTCTGGTGTCAGCCTCGCTAGTGACGGTTTCAGTCTGGTGTCAGCCTCTCCTCGTGACGGTGTCAGTCTGGTGTCAGCCTCTCCTCGTGACGGTGTCCGTCTGGTGTCAGCCTCGCTAGTGACGGGGTCGGTCTGGTGTCAGCCTCGCTAGTGACGGGGTCCGTCTGGTGTCAGCTTCTCCTCGTGACGGGGTCGGTCTGGTGTCAGCCTCTCCTCGTGACGGGGTTGGTCTGGTGTCAGCCTCGCTAGTGACGGTTTCAGTCTGGTGTCAGCCTCTCCTCGTGACGGTGTCAGTCTGGTGTCAGCCTCGCTAGTGACGGTGTCAGTCTGGTGTCAGCCTCTCCTCGTGACGGTGTCAGTCTGGTGTCAGCCTCGCTAGTGACGGGGTCGGTCTGGTGTCAGCCTCTCCTCGTGACGGGGTCGGTCTGGTGTCAGCCTCTCCTCGTGACGGTGTCAGTCTGGTGTCAGCCTCGCTAGTGACGGTTTCAGTCTGGTGTCAGCCTCTCCTCGTGACGGAGTCCGTCTGGTGTCAGCCTCACTAGTGACGGGGTCGGTCTGGTGTCAGCCTCGCTAGTGACGGGGTCGGTCTGGTGTCAGCCTCGCCTCGTGACGGTGTCGGTCTGGTGTCAGCCTCGCCTCGTGACGGTGTCGGTCTGGTGTCATCCTCGCTAGTGACGGTGTCGGTCTGGTGTCATCCTCGCCTCGTGACGGGGTCGGTCTGGTGTCAGCCTCGCTAGTGACGGAGTCGGTCTGGTGTCAGCCTCTCCTCGTGACGGTGTCGGTCTGGTGTCAGCCTCTCCTCGTGACGGTGTCGGTCTGGTGTCAGCCTCTCCTCGTGACAGGGTCCGTCTGGTGTCAGCCTCGCTAGTGACGGTTTCGGTCTGGTGTCAGCCTCTCCTCGTGACGGTGTCAGTCTGGTGTCAGCCTCGCTAGTGACGGTGTCAGTCTGGTGTCAGCCTCGCTAGTGACGGTGTCAGTCTGGTGTCAGCCTCGCTAGTGACGGTGTCAGTCTGGTGTCAGCCTCTCCTCGTGACGGTGTCAGTCTGGTGTCAGCCTCTCCTCGTGACGGTGTCAGTCTGGTGTCAGCCTCGCTAGTGACGGTTTCAGTCTGGTGTCAGCCTCTCCTCGTGACGGTGTCCGTCTGGTGTCAGCCTCTCCTCGTGACGGTGTCAGTCTGGTGTCAGCCTCGCTAGTGACGGGGTCGGTCTGGTGTCAGCCTCTCCTCGTGACGGGGTCGGTCTGGTGTCAGCCTCTCCTCGTGACGGGGTCCGTCTGGTGTCAGCCTCTCCTCGTGACGGGGTCGGTCTGGTGTCAGCCTCTCCTCGTGACGGTGTCAGTCTGGTGTCAGCCTCGCTAGTGACGGTTTCAGTCTGGTGTCAGCCTCTCCTCGTGACGGTGTCAGTCTGGTGTCAGCCTCTCCTCGTGACGGTGTCAGTCTGGTGTCAGCCTCGCTAGTGACGGTTTCAGTCTGGTGTCAGCCTCTCCTCGTGACGGTGTCAGTCTGGTGTCAGCCTCTCCTCGTGACGGTGTCAGTCTGGTGTCAGCCTCGCTAGTGACGGTTTCAGTCTGGTGTCAGCCTCGCCTCGTGACGGTGTCGGTCTGGTGTCATCCTCGCTAGTGACGGTGTCGGTCTGGTGTCATCCTCGCTAGTGACGGTGTCGGTCTGGTGTCATCCTCGCTAGTGACGGTGTCAGTCTGGTGTCATCCTCGCCTCGTGACGGGGTCGGTCTGGTGTCAGCCTCGCTAGTGACGTAGTCGGTCTGGTGTCAGCCTCTCCTCGTGACGGTGTCGGTCTGGTGTCAGCCTCTCCTCGTGACGGTGTCGGTCTGGTGTCAGCCTCTCCTCGTGACAGGGTCCGTCTGGTGTCAGCCTCGCTAGTGACGGTTTCGGTCTGGTGTCAGCCTCTCCTCGTGACGGTGTCAGTCTGGTGTCAGCCTCGCTAGTGACGGTGTCAGTCTGGTGTCAGCCTCGCTAGTGACGGTGTCAGTCTGGTGTCAGCCTCTCCTCCTGACGGTGTCAGTCTGGTGTCAGCCTCTCCTCGTGACGGTGTCAGTCTGGTGTCAGCCTCGCTAGTGACGGTTTCAGTCTGGTGTCAGCCTCTCCTCGTGACGGTGTCCGTCTGGTGTCAGCCTCTCCTCGTGACGGTGTCAGTCTGGTGTCAGCCTCGCTAGTGACGGGGTCGGTCTGGTGTCAGCCTCTCCTCGTGACGGTGTCGGTCTGGTGTCAGTCTCTCCTCGTGACGGGGTCCGTCTGGTGTCAGCCTCTCCTCGTGACGGGGTCGGTCTGGTGTCAGCCTCTCCTCGTGACGGGGTCGGTCTGGTGTCAGCCTCGCTAGTGACGGTTTCAGTCTGGTGTCAGCCTCTCCTCGTGACGGTGTCAGTCTGGTGTCAGCCTCGCTAGTGACGGTGTCAGTCTGGTGTCAGCCTCGCTAGTGACGGTTTTCAGTCTGGTGTCAGCCTCTCCTCGTGACGGTGTCAGTCTGGTGTCAGCCTCGCTAGTGACGGTTTCAGTCTGGTGTCAGCCTCTCCTCGTGACGGTGTCCGTCTGGTGTCAGCCTCTCCTCGTGACGGTGTCAGTCTGGTGTCAGCCTCGCTAGTGACGGGGTCGGTCTGGTGTCAGCCTCTCCTCGTGACGGGGTCCGTCTGGTGTCAGCCTCTCCTCGTGACGGGGTCGGTCTGGTGTCAGCCTCTCCTCGTGACGGGGTCGGTCTGGTGTCAGCCTCGCTAGTGACGGTTTCAGTCTGGTGTCAGCCTCTCCTCGTGACGGTGTCAGTCTGGTGTCAGCCTCGCTAGTGACGGTTTCAGTCTGGTGTCAGGCTCTCCTCGTGACGGTGTCAGTCTGGTGTCAGCCTCTCCTCGTGACGGTGTCAGTCTGGTGTCAGCCTCGCTAGTGACGGTTTCAGTCTGGTGTCAGCCTCTCCTCGTGACGGTGTCAGTCTGGTGTCAGCCTCTCCTCGTGACGGTGTCAGTCTGGTGTCAGCCTCGCTAGTGACGGTTTCAGTCTGGTGTCAGCCTCTCCTCGTGACGGTGTCCGTCTGGTGTCAGCCTCGCTAGTGACGGGGTCGGTCTGGTGTCAGCCTCGCTAGTGACGGGGTCGGTCTGGTGTCAGCCTCGCCTCGTGAAGGTGTCGGTCTGGTGTCAGCCTCGCCTCGTGACGGTGTCGGTCTGGTGTCATCCTCGCTAGTGACGGTGTCGGTCTGGTGTCATCCTCGCCTCGTGACGGGGTCGGTCTGGTGTCAGCCTCGCTAGTGACGTAGTCGGTCTGGTGTCAGCCTCTCCTCGTGACGGTGTCGGTCTGGTGTCAGCCTCTCCTCGTGACGGTGTAGGTCTGGTGTCAGCCTCTCCTCGTGACAGGGTCCGTCTGGTGTCAGCCTCGCTAGTGACGGTTTCGGTCTGGTGTCAGCCTCTCCTCGTGACGGTGTCAGTCTGGTGTCAGCCTCGCTAGTGACGGTGTCAGTCTGGTGTCAGCCTCGCTAGTGACGGTGTCAGTCTGGTGTCAGCCTCTCCTCGTGACGGTGTCAGTCTGGTGTCAGCCTCTCCTCGTGACGGTGTCAGTCTGGTGTCAGCCTCGCTAGTGACGGTTTCAGTCTGGTGTCAGCCTCTCCTCGTGACGGTGTCCGTCTGGTGTCAGCCTCTCCTCGTGACGGTGTCAGTCTGGTGTCAGCCTCGCTAGTGACGGGGTCGGTCTGGTGTCAGCCTCTCCTCGTGACGGTGTCGGTCTGGTGTCAGCCTCTCCTCGTGACGGGGTCCGTCTGGTGTCAGCCTCTCCTCGTGACGGGGTCGGTCTGGTGTCAGCCTCTCCTCGTGACGGGGTCGGTCTGGTGTCAGCCTCGCTAGTGACGGTTTCAGTCTGGTGTCAGCCTCTCCTCGTGACGGTGTCAGTCTGGTGTCAGCCTCGCTAGTGACGGTGTCAGTCTGGTGTCAGCCTCGCTAGTGACGGTTTCAGTCTGGTGTCAGCCTCTCCTCGTGACGGTGTCAGTCTGGTGTCAGCCTCGCTAGTGACGGTTTCAGTCTGGTGTCAGCCTCTCCTCGTGACGGTGTCAGTCTGGTGTCAGCCTCTCCTCGTGACGGTGTCAGTCTGGTGTCAGCCTCGCTAGTGACGGTTTCAGTCTGGTGTCAGCCTCTCCTCGTGACGGTGTCCGTCTGGTGTCAGCCTCGCTAGTGACGGGGTCGGTCTGGTGTCAGCCTCGCTAGTGACGGGGTCGGTCTGGTGTCAGCCTCGCCTCGTGACGGTGTCGGTCTGGTGTCAGCCTCGCCTCGTGACGGTGTCGGTCTGGTGTCATCCTCGCTAGTGACGGTGTCGGTCTGGTGTCAGCCTCTCCTCGTGACGGTGTCGGTCTGGTGTCAGCCTCTCCTCGTGACGGTGTCGGTCTGGTGTCAGCCTCTCCTCGTGACAGGGTCCGTCTGGTGTCAGCCTCGCTAGTGACGGTTTCGGTCTGGTGTCAGCCTCTCCTCGTGACGGTGTCAGTCTGGTGTCAGCCTCGCTAGTGACGGTGTCAGTCTGGTGTCAGCCTCGCTAGTGACGGTTTCGGTCTGGTGTCAGTCTCTCCTCGTGACGGTGTCAGTATGGTGTCAGCCTCGCTAGTGACGGTGTCAGTCTGGTGTCAGCCTCTCTAGTGACGGTGTCAGTCTGGTGTCAGCCTCTCCTCGTGACGGTGTCAGTCTGGTGTCAGCCTCGCTAGTGACGGTTTCAGTCTGGTGTCAGCCTCTCCTTGTGACGGTGTCCGTCTGGTGTCAGCCTCTCCTCGTGACGGTGTCAGTCTGGTGTCAGCCTCGCTAGTGACGGGGTCGGTCTGGTGTCAGCCTCTCCTTGTGACGGTGTCGGTCTGGTGTCAGCCTCTCCTCGTGACGGGGTCCGTCTGGTGTCAGCCTCTCCTCGTGACGGTGTCGGTCTGGTGTCATCCTCGCTAGTGACGGTGTCGGTCTGGTGTCAGCCTCTCCTCGTGACGGTGTCGGTCTGGTGTCAGCCTCTCCTCGTGACGGTGTCGGTCTGGTGTCAGCCTCTCCTCGTGACAGGGTCCGTCTGGTGTCAGCCTCGCTAGTGACGGTTTCGGTCTGGTGTCAGCCTCTCCTCGTGACGGTGTCAGTCTGGTGTCAGCCTCGCTAGTGACGGTGTCAGTCTGGTGTCAGCCTCGCTAGTGACGGTGTCAGTCTGGTGTCAGCCTCTCCTCGTGACGGTGTCAGTCTGGTGTCAGCCTCTCCTCGTGACGGTGTCAGTCTGGTGTCAGCCTCGCTAGTGACGGTTTCAGTCTGGTGTCAGCCTCTCCTCGTGACGGTGTCCGTCTGGTGTCAGCCTCTCCTCGTGACGGTGTCAGTCTGGTGTCAGCCTCGCTAGTGACGGTTTCAGTCTGGTGTCAGCCTCTCCTCGTGACGGTGTCAGTCTGGTGTCAGCCTCTCCTCGTGACGGTGTCAGTCTGGTGTCAGCCTCGCTAGTGACGGTTTCAGTCTGGTGTCAGCCTCTCCTCGTGACGGTGTCAGTCTGGTGTCAGCCTCTCCTCGTGACGGTGTAGTCTGGTGTCAGCCTCGCTAGTGACGGTTTCAGTCTGGTGTCAGCCTCTCCTCGTGACGGTGTCTGTCTGGTGTCAGCCTCGCTAGTGACGGGGTCGGTCTGGTGTCAGCCTCGCTAGTGACGGGGTCGGTCTGGTGTCAGCCTCGCCTCGTGACGGTGTCGGTCTGGTGTCAGCCTCGCCTCGTGACGGTGTCGGTCTGGTGTCATCCTCGCTAGTGACGGTGTCGGTCTGGTGTCATCCTCGCCTCGTGACGGGGTCGGTCTGGTGTCAGCCTCGCTAGTGACGGAGTCGGTCTGGTGTCAGCCTCTCCTCGTGACGGTGTCGGTCTGGTGTCAGCCTCTCCTCGTGACGGTGTCGGTCTGGTGTCAGCCTCTCCTCGTGACAGGGTCCGTCTGGTGTCAGCCTCGCTAGTGACGGTTTCGGTCTGGTGTCAGCCTCTCCTCGTGACGGTGTCAGTCTGGTGTCAGCCTCGCTAGTGACGGTGTCAGTCTGGTGTCAGCCTCGCTAGTTACGGTGTCAGTCTGGTGTCAGCCTCTCCTCGTGACGGTGTCAGTCTGGTGTCAGCCTCTCCTCGTGACGGTGTCAGTCTGGTGTCAGACTCTCTAGTGACGGTTTCAGTCTGGTGTCAGCCTCTCCTCGTGACGGTGTCCGTCTGGTGTCAGCCTCTCCTTGTGACGGGGTCCGTCTGGTGTCAGCCTCTCCTCGTGACGGGGTCGGTCTGGTGTCAGCCTCTCCTTGTGACGGTGTCGGTCTGGTGTCAGCCTTTCCTCGTGACGGGGTCCGTCTGGTGTCAGCCTCTCCTCGTGACGGGGTCGGTCTGGTGTCTGCCTCTCCTCGTGACGGGGTCGGTCTGGTGTCAGCCTCGCTAGTGACGGTGTCAGTCTGGTGTCAGCCTCGCTAGTGACGGTTTCAGTCTGGTGTCAGCCTCTCCTCGTGACGGTGTCAGTCTGGTGTCAGCCTCGCTAGTGACGGTTTCAGTCTGGTGTCAGCCTCTCCTCGTGACGGTGTCAGTCTGGTGTCAGCCTCTCCTCGTGACGGTGTCAGTCTGGTGTCAGCCTCGCTAGTGACGGTGTCAGTCTGGTGTCAGCCTCGCTAGTGACGGTTTTGGTCTGGTGTCAGCCTCTCCTCGTGACGGTGTCAGTCTGGTGTCAGCCTCGCTAGTGACGGTGTCAGTCTGGTGTCAGCCTCGCTAGTGACGGTGTCAGTGTGGTGTCAGCCTCTCCTCGTGACGGTGTCAGTCTGGTGTCAGCCTCGCTAGTGACGGTTTCAGTCTGGTGTCAGCCTCTCCTCGTGACGGTGTCCGTCTGGTGTCAGCCTCTCCTCGTGACGGTGTCAGTCTGGTGTCAGCCTCGCTAGTGACGGGGTCGGTCAGGTGTCAGCCTCTCCTCGTGACGGGGTCGGTCTGGTGTCAGCCTCTCCTTGTGACGGTGTCGGTCTGGTGTCAGCCTCGCCTCGTGACGGTGTCGGTCTGGTGTCATCCTCGCTAGTGACGGTGTCGGTCTATTGTCAGCCTCTCCTCGTGACGTTGTCGGTCTGGTGTCAGCCTCTCCTCGTGACGGTGTCGGTCTGGTGTCAGCCTCTCCTCGTGACAGGGTCCGTCTGGTGTCAGCCTCGCTAGTGACGGTTTCGGTCTGGTGTCAGCCTCTCCTCGTGACGGTGTCAGTCTGGTGTCAGCCTCGCTAGTGACGGTGTCAGTCTGGTGTCAGCCTCGCTAGTGACGGTGTCAGTCTGGTGTCAGCCTCTCCTCGTGACGGTGTCAGTCTGGTGTCAGCCTCTCCTCGTGACGGTGTCAGTCTGGTGTCAGCCTTGCTAGTGACGGTTTCAGTCTGGTGTCAGCCTCTCCTCGTGACGGTGTCCGTCTGGTGTCAGCCTCTCCTCGTGACGGTGTCAGTCTGGTGTCAGCCTCTCCTCGTGACGGTGTCAGTCTGGTGTCAGCCTTGCTAGTGACGGTTTCAGTCTGGTGTCAGCCTCTCCTCGTGACGGTGTCCGTCTGGTGTCAGCCTCTCCTCGTGACGGTGTCAGTCTGGTGTCAGCCTCGCTAGTGACGGTGTCGGTCTGGTGTCAGCCTCTCCTCGTGACGGTGTCGGTCTGGTGTCAGCCTCTCCTCGTGACGGGGTCCGTCTGGTGTCAGCCTCTCCTCGTGACGGGGTCGGTCTGGTGTCAGCCTCGCTAGTGACGGAGTCGGTCTGGTGTCAGCCTCTCCTCGTGACGGTGTCGGTCTGGTGTCAGCCTCTCCTCGTGACGGGGTCCGTCTGGTGTCAGCCTCTCCTCGTGACGGGGTCGGTCTGGTGTCAGCCTCTCCTCGTGACGGGGTCCGTCTGGTGTCAGCCTCTCCTCGTGACGGGGTCGGTCTGGTGTCAGCCTCGCTAGTGACGGAGTCGGTCTGGTGTCAGCCTCTCCTCGTGACGGTGTCGGTCTGGTGTCAGCCTCTCCTCGTGACGGGGTCCGTCTGGTGTCAGCCTCTCCTCGTGACGGGGTCGGTCTGGTGTCAGCCTCGCTAGTGACGGAGTCGGTCTGGTGTCAGCCTCTCCTCGTGACGGTGTCGGTCTGGTGTCAGCCTCTCCTCGTGACGGTGTCGGTCTGGTGTCAGCCTCTCCTCGTGACGGTGTCAGTCTGGTGTCAGCCTCTCCTCGTGACGGTGTCAGTCTGCTGTCAGCCTCGCTAGTGACGGTTTCAGTCTGGTGTCAGCCTCTCCTCGTGACGGTGTCAGTCTGGTGTCAGCCTCGCTAGTGACGGTTTCAGTCTGGTGTCAGCCTCTCCTCGTGACGGTGTCCGTCTGGTGTCAGCCTCTCCTCGTGACGGTGTCAGTCTGGTGTCAGCCTCGCTAGTGACGGGGTCGGTCTGGTGTCAGCCTCTCCTCGTGACGGTGTCGGTCTGGTGTCAGCCTCTCCTCGTGACGGGGTCCGTCTGGTGTCAGCCTCTCCTCGTGACGGGGTCGGTCTGGTGTCAGCCTCTCCTCGTGACGGGGTCGGTCTGGTGTCAGCCTCGCTAGTGACGGTTTCAGTCTGGTGTCAGCCTCTCCTCGTGACGGGGTCAGTCTGGTGTCAGCCTCGCTAGTGACGGTGTCAGTCTGGTGTCAGCCTCGCTAGTGACGGTTTCAGTCTGGTGTCAGCCTCTCCTCGTGACGGTGTCAGTCTGGTGTCAGCCTCGCTAGTGACGGTTTCAGTCTGGTGTCAGCCTCTCCTCGTGACGGTGTCAGTCTGGTGTCAGCCTCTCCTCGTGACGGTGTCAGTCTGGTGTCAGCCTCGCTAGTGACGGTTTCAGTCTGGTGTCAGCCTCTCCTCGTGACGGTGTCAGTCTGGTGTCAGCCTCTCCTCGTGACGGTGTCAGTCTGGTGTCAGCCTCGCTAGTGACGGTTTCAGTGTGGTGTCAGCCTCTCCTCGTGACGGTGTCCGTCTGGTGTCAACCTCGCCTCGTGACGGTGTCGGTCTGGTGTCAGCCTCTCCTCGTGACGGTGTCGGTCTGGTGTCAGCCTCTCCTCGTGACAGGGTCCGTCTGGTGTCAGCCTCTCCTCGTGACGGTGTCAGTCTGGTGTCAGCCTCGCTAGTGACGGTTTCAGTCTGGTGTCAGCCTCTCCTCGTGACGGTGTCCGTCTGGTGTCAGCCTCGCTAGTGACGGGGTCGGTCTGGTGTCAGCCTCGCCTCGTGACGGTGTCGGTCTGGTGTCAGCCTCGCCTCGTGACGGTGTCGGTCTGGTGTCATCCTCGCTAGTGACGGTGTCGGTCTGGTGTCATCCTCGCCTCGTGACGGGGTCGGTCTGGTGTCAGCCTCGCTAGTGACGGAGTCGGTCTGGTGTCAGCCTCTCCTCGTGACGGTGTCGGTCTGGTGTCAGCCTCTCCTCGTGACGGTGTCGTTCTGGTGTCAGCCTCTCCTCGTGACAGGGTCCGTCTGGTGTCAGCCTCGCCTCGTGACGGTGTCAGTCTGGTGTCAGCCTCGCTAGGGACGGTGTCAGTCTGGTGTCAGCCTCGCTAGTGACGGTGTCAGTCTGGTGTCAGCCTCTCCTCGTGACGGTGTCAGTCTGGTGTCAGCCTCTCCTTGTGACGGTGTCAGTCTGGTGTCAGACTCTCTAGTGACGGTTTCAGTCTGGTGTCAGCCTCTCCTCGTGACGGTGTCCGTCTGGTGTCAGCCTCTCCTCGTGACGGGGTCCGTCTGGTGTCAGCCTCTCCTCGTGACGGGGTCGGTCTGGTGTCAGCCTCTCCTTGTGACGGTGTCGGTCTGGTGTCAGCCTCTCCTCGTGACGGGGTCCGTCTGGTGTCAGCCTCTCCTCGTGACGGGGTCGGTCTGGTGTCAGCCTCTCCTCGTGACGGGGTCGGTCTGGTGTCAGCCTCGCTAGTGACGGTTTCAGTCTGGTGTCAGCCTCTCCTCGTGACGGTGTCCGTCTGGTGTCAGCCTCGCTAGTGACGGGGTCGGTCTGGTGTCAGCCTCGCTAGTGACGGGGTCGGTCTGGTGTCAGCCTCGCCTCGTGACGGTGTCGGTCTGGTGTCAGCCTCGCCTCGTGACGGTGTCGGTCTGGTGTCATCCTCGCTAGTGACGGTGTCGGTCTGGTGTCAGCCTCTCCTCGTGACGGTGTCGGTCTGGTGTCAGCCTCTCCTCGTGACGGTGTCGGTCTGGTGTCAGCCTCTCCTCGTGACAGGGTCCGTCTGGTGTCAGCCTCGCTAGTGACGGTTTCGGTCTGGTGTCAGCCTCTCCTCGTGACGGTGTCAGTCTGGTGTCAGCCTCGCTAGTGACGGTGTCAGTCTGGTGTCAGCCTCGCTAGTGACGGTTTCGGTCTGGTGTCAGTCTCTCCTCGTGACGGTGTCAGTATGGTGTCAGCCTCGCTAGTGACGGTGTCAGTCTGGTGTCAGCCTCGCTAGTGACGGTGTCAGTCTGGTGTCAGCCTCTCCTCGTGACGGTGTCAGTCTGGTGTCAGCCTCGCTAGTGACGGTTTCAGTCTGGTGTCAGCCTCTCCTTGTGACGGTGTCCGTCTGGTGTCAGCCTCTCCTCGTGACGGTGTCAGTCTGGTGTCAGCCTCGCTAGTGACGGGGTCGGTCTGGTGTCAGCCTCTCCTTGTGACGGTGTCGGTCTGGTGTCAGCCTCTCCTCGTGACGGGGTCCGTCTGGTGTCAGCCTCTCCTCGTGACGGTGTCGGTCTGGTGTCATCCTCGCTAGTGACGGTGTCGGTCTGGTGTCAGCCTCTCCTCGTGACGGTGTCGGTCTGGTGTCAGCCTCTCCTCGTGACGGTGTCGGTCTGGTGTCAGCCTCTCCTCGTGACGGTGTCGGTCTGGTGTCAGCCTCTCCTCGTGACAGGGTCCGTCTGGTGTCAGCCTCGCTAGTGACGGTTTCGGTCTGGTGTCAGCCTCTCCTCGTGACGGTGTCAGTCTGGTGTCAGCCTCGCTAGTGACGGTGTCAATCTGGTGTCAGCCTCGCTAGTGACGGTGTCAGTCTGGTGTCAGCCTCTCCTCGTGACGGTGTCAGTCTGGTGTCAGCCTCTCCTCGTGACGGTGTCAGTCTGGTGTCAGCCTCGCTAGTGACGGTTTCAGTCTGGTGTCAGCCTCTCCTCGTGACGGTGTCCGTCTGGTGTCAGCCTCTCCTCGTGACGGTGTCAGTCTGGTGTCAGCCTCGCTAGTGACGGTTTCAGTCTGGTGTCAGCCTCTCCTCGTGACGGTGTCAGTCTGGTGTCAGCCTCTCCTCGTGACGGTGTCAGTCTGGTGTCAGCCTCGCTAGTGACGGTTTCAGTCTGGTGTCAGCCTCTCCTCGTGACGGTGTCAGTCTGGTGTCAGCCTCTCCTCGTGACGGTGTCAGTCTGGTGTCAGCCTCGCTAGTGACGGTTTCAGTCTGGTGTCAGCCTCTCCTCGTGACGGTGTCTGTCTGGTGTCAGCCTCGCTAGTGACGGGGTCGGTCTGGTGTCAGCCTCGCTAGTGACGGGGTCGGTCTGGTGTCAGCCTCGCCTCGTGACGGTGTCGGTCTGGTGTCAGCCTCGCCTCGTGACGGTGTCGGTCTGGTGTCATCCTCGCTAGTGACGGTGTCGGTCTGGTGTCATCCTCGCCTCGTGACGGGGTCGGTCTGGTGTCAGCCTCGCTAGTGACGGAGTCGGTCTGGTGTCAGCCTCTCCTCGTGACGGTGTCGGTCTGGTGTCAGCCTCTCCTCGTGACGGTGTCGGTCTGGTGTCAGCCTCTCCTCGTGACAGGGTCCGTCTGGTGTCAGCCTCGCTAGTGACGGTTTCGGTCTGGTGTCAGCCTCTCCTCGTGACGGTGTCAGTCTGGTGTCAGCCTCGCTAGTGACGGTGTCAGTCTGGTGTCAGCCTCGCTAGTTACGGTGTCAGTCTGGTGTCAGCCTCTCCTCGTGACGGTGTCAGTCTGGTGTCAGCCTCTCCTCGTGACGGTGTCAGTCTGGTGTCAGACTCTCTAGTGACGGTTTCAGTCTGGTGTCAGCCTCTCCTCGTGACGGTGTCCGTCTGGTGTCAGCCTCTCCTTGTGACGGGGTCCGTCTGGTGTCAGCCTCTCCTCGTGACGGGGTCGGTCTGGTGTCAGCCTCTCCTTGTGACGGTGTCGGTCTGGTGTCAGCCTTTCCTCGTGACGGGGTCCGTCTGGTGTCAGCCTCTCCTCGTGACGGGGTCGGTCTGGTGTCTGCCTCTCCTCGTGACGGGGTCGGTCTGGTGTCAGCCTCGCTAGTGACGGTGTCAGTCTGGTGTCAGCCTCGCTAGTGACGGTTTCAGTCTGGTGTCAGCCTCTCCTCGTGACGGTGTCAGTCTGGTGTCAGCCTCGCTAGTGACGGTTTCAGTCTGGTGTCAGCCTCTCCTCGTGACGGTGTCAGTCTGGTGTCAGCCTCTCCTCGTGACGGTGTCAGTCTGGTGTCAGCCTCGCTAGTGACGGTGTCAGTCTGGTGTCAGCCTCGCTAGTGACGGTTTCGGTCTGGTGTCAGCCTCTCCTCGTGACGGTGTCAGTCTGGTGTCAGCCTCGCTAGTGACGGTGTCAGTCTGGTGTCAGCCTCGCTAGTGACGGTGTCAGTGTGGTGTCAGCCTCTCCTCGTGACGGTGTCAGTCTGGTGTCAGCCTCGCTAGTGACGGTTTCAGTCTGGTGTCAGCCTCTCCTCGTGACGGTGTCCGTCTGGTGTCAGCCTCTCCTCGTGACGGTGTCAGTCTGGTGTCAGCCTCGCTAGTGACGGGGTCGGTCAGGTGTCAGCCTCTCCTCGTGACGGGGACGGTCTGGTGTCAGCCTCTCCTTGTGACGGTGTCGGTCTGGTGTCAGCCTCGCCTCGTGACGGTGTCGGTCTGGTGTCATCCTCGCTAGTGACGGTGTCGGTCTATTGTCAGCCTCTCCTCGTGACGTTGTCGGTCTGGTGTCAGCCTCTCCTCGTGACGGTGTCGGTCTGGTGTCAGCCTCTCCTCGTGACAGGGTCCGTCTGGTGTCAGCCTCGCTAGTGACGGTTTCGGTCTGGTGTCAGCCTCTCCTCGTGACGGTGTCAGTCTGGTGTCAGCCTCGCTAGTGACGGTGTCAGTCTGGTGTCAGCCTCGCTAGTGACGGTGTCAGTCTGGTGTCAGCCTCTCCTCGTGACGGTGTCAGTCTGGTGTCAGCCTCTCCTCGTGACGGTGTCAGTCTGGTGTCAGCCTTGCTAGTGACGGTTTCAGTCTGGTGTCAGCCTCTCCTCGTGACGGTGTCCGTCTGGTGTCAGCCTCTCCTCGTGACGGTGTCAGTCTGGTGTCAGCCTCGCTAGTGACGGGGTCGGTCTGGTGTCAGCCTCTCCTCGTGACGGGGTCGGTCAGGTGTCAGACTCTCCTCGTGACGGGGTCCGTCTGGTGTCAGCCTCTCCTCGTGACGGGGTCGGTCTGGTGTCAGCCTCTCCTCGTGACGGGGTCGGTCTGGTGTCAGCCTCGCTAGAGACGTTGTCGGTCTGGTGTCAGCCTCTCCTCGTGACGGTGTCGGTCTGGTGTCAGCCTCTCCTCGTGACAGGGTCCGTCTGGTGTCAGCCTCGCTAGTGACGGTTTCGGTCTGGTGTCAGCCTCTCCTCGTGACGGTGTCAGTCTGGTGTCAGCCTCGCTAGTGACGGTGTCAGTCTGGTGTCAGCCTCGCTAGTGACGGTGTCAGTCTGGTGTCAGCCTCTCCTCGTGACGGGGTCGGTCTGGTGTCAGACTCTCCTCGTGACGGGGTCCGTCTGGTGTCAGCCTCTCCTCGTGACGGGGTCGGTCTGGTGTCAGCCTCTCCTCGTGACGGGGTCGGTCTGGTGTCAGCCTCGCTAGTGACGGTTTCAGTCTGGTGTCAGCCTCTCCTCGTGACGGTGTCAGTCTGGTGTCAGCCTCGCTAGTGACGGTGTCAGTCTGGTGTCAGCCTCGCTAGTGACGGTTTCAGTCTGGTGTCAGCCTCTCCTCGTGACGGTGTCAGTCTGGTGTCAGCCTCGCTAGTGACGGTTTCAGTCTGGTGTCAGCCTCTCCTCGTGACGGTGTCCGTCTGGTGTCAGCCTCGCTAGTGACGGGGTCGGTCTGGTGTCAGCCTCGCTAGTGACGGTGTCGGTCTGGTGTCAGCCTCGCCTCGTGACGGTGTCGGTCTGGTGTCAGCCTCGCCTCGTGACGGTGTCGGTCTGGTGTCATCCTCGCTAGTGACGGTGTCGGTCTGGTGTCAGCCTCGCCTCGTGACGGTGTCGGTCTGGTGTCATCCTCGCTAGTGACGGTGTCGGTCTGGTGTCATCCTCGCCTCGTGACGAGGTCGGTCTGGTGTCAGCCTCGCTAGTGACGGAATCGGTCTGGTGTCTGCCTCTCCTCGTGACGGTGTCGGTCTGGTGTCAGCCTCTCCTCGTGACGGTGTCGGTCTGGTGTCAGCCTCTCCTCGTGACAGGGTCCGTCTGGTGTCAGCCTCGCTAGTGACGGTTTCGGTCTGGTGTCAGCCTCTCCTCGTGACGGTGTCCGTCTGGTGTCAGCCTCTCCTCGTGACGGTGTCAGTCTGGTGTCAGCCTCGCTAGTGACGGGGTCGGTCTGGTGTCAGCCTCTCCTCGTGACGGGGTCGGTCTGGTGTCAGCCTCTCCTCGTGACGGTGTCGGTCTGGTGTCAGCCTCTCCTCGTGACGGGGTCCGTCTGGTGTCAGCCTCTCCTCGTGACGGGGTCGGTCTGGTGTCAGCCTCTCCTCGTGACGGGGTCGGTCTGGTGTCAGCCTCGTTAGTGACGGTTTCGGTCTGGTGTCATCCTCGCCTCGTGACGGGGTCGGTCTGGTGTCAGCCTCGCTAGTGACGGAGTCGGTCTGGTGTCAGCCTCTCCTCGTGACGGTGTCGGTCTGGTGTCAGCCTCTCCTCGTGACGGTGTCGGTCTGGTGTCAGCCTCTCCTCGTGACAGGGTCCGTCTGGTGTCAGCCTCGCTAGTGACGGTTTCGGTCTGGTGTCAGCCTCTCCTCGTGACGGTGTCAGTCTGGTGTCAGCCTCGCTAGTGACGGTGTCAGTCTGGTGTCAGCCTCGCTAGTGACGGTGTCAGTCTGGTGTCAGCCTCGCTAGTGACGGTGTCAGTCTGGTGTCAGCCTCTACTCGTGACGGTGTCAGTCTGGTGTCAGCCTCTCCTCGTGACGGTGTCAGTCTGGTGTCAGCCTCTCCTCGTGACGGTGTCAGTCTGGTGTCAGCCTCGCTAGTGACGGTTTCAGTCTGGTGTCAGCCTCTCCTCGTGACGGTGTCCGTCTGGTGTCAGCCTCTCCTCGTGACGGTGTCAGTCTGGTGTCAGCCTCGCTAGTGACGGGGTCGGTCTGG
Organism: Staurois parvus; assembly: GCF_062004578.1. Lineage (NCBI taxonomy): Eukaryota > Metazoa > Chordata > Amphibia > Anura > Ranidae > Staurois > Staurois parvus. Next base: position 102,987 of record NW_028320320.1, on the reverse strand, counting down.
TGTCAGCCTCTCCTCGTGACGGGGTCGGTCTGGTGTCAGCCTCTCCTCGTGACGGTGTCGGTCTGGTGTCAGCCTCTCCTCGTGACGGGGTCCGTCTGGTGTCAGCCTCTCCTCGTGACGGGGTCGGTCTGGTGTCAGCCTCTCCTCGTGACGGGGTCGGTCTGGTGTCAGCCTCGCTAGTGACGGTTTCAGTCTGGTGTCAGCCTCTCCTCGTGACGGTGTCAGTCTGGTGTCAGCCTCGCTAGTGACGGTGTCAGTCTGGTGTCAGCCTCGCTAGTGACGGTTTCAGTCTGGTGTCAGCCTCTCCTCGTGACGGTGTCAGTCTGGTGTCAGCCTGGCTAGTGACGGGGTCGGTCTGGTGTCAGCCTCTCCTCGTGACGGTGTCGGTCAGGTGTCAGCCTCGCCTCGTGACGGTGTCGGTCTGGTGTCATCCTCGCTAGTGACGGTGTCGGTCTGGTGTCATCCTCGCATCGTGACGGGGTCGGTCTGGTGTCAGCCTCTCCTCGTGACGGTGTCGGTCTGGTGTCAGCCTCTCCTCGTGACGGTGTCGGTCTGGTGTCAGCCTCTCCTCGTGACAGGGTCCGTCTGGTGCCAGCCTCGCTAGTGACGGTTTCGGTCTGGTGTCAGCCTCTCCTCGTGACGGTGTCAGTCTGGTGTCAGCCTCGCTAGTGACGGTGTCAGTCTGGTGTCAGCCTCGCTAGTGACGGTGTCAGTCTGGTGTCAGCCTCTCCTCGTGACGGTGTCAGTCTTGTGTCAGCCTCTCCTCGTGACGGTGTCAGTCTGGTGTCAGCCTTGCTAGTGACGGTGTCAGTCTGGTGTCAGCCTCTCCTCGTGACGGTGTCAGTCTGGTGTCAGCCTCTCCTCGTGACGGTGTCAGTCTGGTGTCAGCCTCGCTAGTGACGGTTTTGGTCTGGTGTCAGCCTCTCCTCGTGACGGTGTCAGTCTGGTGCCAGCCTCGCTAGTGACAGTGTCAGTCTGGTGTCAGCCTCGCTAGTGACGGTGTCAGTCTGGTGTCAGCCTCGCTAGTGACGGTTTCAGTCTGGTGTCAGCCTCTCCTCGTGACGGTGTCCGTCTGGTGTCAGCCTCTCCTCGTGACGGTGTCAGTCTGGTGTCAGCCTCGCTAGTGACGGGGTCGGTCTGGTGTCAGCCTCTCCTCGTGACGGGGTCGGTCTGGTGTCAGCCTCTCCTCGTGACGGTGTCGGTCTGGTGTCAGCCTCTCCTCGTGACGGGGTCCGTCTGGTGTCAGCCTCTCCTCGTGACGGGGTCGGTCTGGTGTCAGCCTCTCCTCGTGACGGGGTCCGTCTGGTGTCAGCCTCTCCTCGTGACGGGGTCGGTCTGGTGTCAGCCTCTCCTCGTGACGGGGTCGGTCTGGTGTCAGCCTCGCTAGTGACGGTTTCAGTCTGGTGTCAGCCTCTCCCCGTGACGGTGTCAGTCTGGTGTCAGCCTCGCTAGTGACGGTGTCAGTCTGGTGTCAGCCTCGCTAGTGACGGTTTCAGTCTGGTGTCAGCCTCTCCTCGTGACGGTGTCAGTCTGGTGTCAGCCTCGCTAGTGACGGGGTCGGTCTGGTGTCAGCCTCTCCTCGTGACGGGGTCGGTCTGGTGTCAGCCTCTCCTCGTGACGGTGTCAGTCTGGTGTCAGCCTCGCTAGTGACGGTTTCAGTCTGGTGTCAGCCTCTCCTCGTGACGGTGTCCGTCTGGTGTCAGCCTCGCTAGTGACGGGGTCGGTCTGGTGTCAGCCTCGCTAGTGACGGGGTCGGTCTGGTGTCAGCCTCGCCTCGTGACGGTGTCGGTCTGGTGTCAGCCTCGCCTCGTGACGGTGTCGGTCTGGTGTCATCCTCGCTAGTGACGGTGTCGGTCTGGTGTCATCCTCGCCTCGTGACGGGGTCGGTCTGGTGTCAGCCTCGCTAGTGACGGAGTCGGTCTGGTGTCAGCCTCTCCTCGTGACGGTGTCGGTCTGGTGTCAGCCTCTCCTCGTGACAGGGTCCGTCTGGTGTCAGCCTCGCTAGTGACGGTTTCGGTCTGGTGTCAGCCTCTCCTCGTGACGGTGTCAGTCTGGTGTCAGCCTCGCTAGTGACGGTGTCAGTCTGGTGTCAGCCTCGCTAGTGACGGTGTCAGTCTGGTGTCAGCCTCTCCTCGTGACGGTGTCAGTCTGGTGTCAGCCTCGCTAGTGACGGTTTCAGTCTGGTGTCAGCCTCTCCTCGTGACGGTGTCCGTCTGGTGTCAGCCTCTCCTCGTGACGGTGTCAGTCTGGTGTCAGCCTCGCTAGTGACGGGGTCGGTCTGGTGTCAGCCTCTCCTCGTGACGGTGTCGGTCTGGTGTCAGCCTCTCCTCGTGACGGGGTCCGTCTGGTGTCAGCCTCTCCTCGTGACGGGGTCGGTCTGGTGTCAGCCTCTCCTCGTGACGGGGTCGGTCTGGTGTCAGCCTCGCTAGTGACGGTTTCAGTCTGGTGTCAGCCTCTCCTCGTGACGGTGTCAGTCTGGTGTCAGCCTCGCTAGTGACGGTGTCAGTCTGGTGTCAGCCTCACTAGTGACGGTTTCAGTCTGGTGTCAGCCTCTCCTCGTGACGGTGTCAGTCTGGTGTCAGCCTCGCTAGTGTCGGTTTCAGTCTGGTGTCAGCCTCTCCTCGTGACGGTGTCAGTCTGGTGTCAGCCTCTCCTCGTGACGGTGTCAGTCTGGTGTCAGCCTCGCTAGTGACGGTTTCAGTCTGGTGTCAGCCTCTCCTCGTGACGGTGTCAGTCTGGTGTCAGACTCGCTAGTGACGGTTTCAGTCTGGTGTCAGCCTCTCCTCGTGACGGTGTCCGTCTGGTGTCAGCCTCGCTAGTGACGGGGTCGGTCTGGTGTCAGCCTCGCTAGTGACGGGGTCGGTCTAGTGTCAGCCTCGCCTCGTGACGGTGTCGGTCTGGTGTCAGCCTCGCTAGTGACGGGGTCGGTCTGGTGTCAGCCTCGCTAGTGACGGGGTCGGTCTGGTGTCAGCCTCGCCTCGTGACGGTGTCGGTCTGGTGTCAGCCTCGCCTCGTGACGGTGTCGGTCTGGTGTCATCCTCGCTAGTGACGGTGTCGGTCTGGTGTCATCCTCGCCTCGTGACGGGGTCGGTCTGGTGTCAGCCTCGCTAGTGACGGAGTCGGTCTGGTGTCAGCCTCTCCTCGTGACGGTGTCGGTCTGGTGTCAGCCTCTCCTCGTGACAGGGTCCGTCTGGTGTCAGCCTCGCTAGTGACGGTTTCGGTCTGGTGTCAGCCTCTCCTCGTGACGGTGTCAGTCTGGTGTCAGCCTCGCTAGTGACGGTGTCAGTCTGGTGTCAGCCTCGCTAGTGACGGTGTCAGTCTGGTGTCAGCCTCGCTAGTGACGGTGTCAGTCTGGTGTCAGCCTCTCCTCGTGACGGTGTCAGTCTGGTGTCAGCCTCGCTAGTGACGGTTTCAGTCTGGTGTCAGCCTCTCCTCGTGACGGTGTCCGTCTGGTGTCAGCCTCTCCTCGTGACGGTGTCAGTCTGGTGTCAGCCTCGCTAGTGACGGGGTCGGTCTGGTGTCAGCCTCTCCTCGTGACGGGGTCGGTCTGGTGTCAGCCTCTCCTCGTGACGGTGTCGGTCTGGTGTCAGCCTCTCCTCGTGACGGGGTCCGTCTGGTGTCAGCCTCTCCTCGTGACGGGGTCGGTCTGGTGTCAGCCTCTCCTCGTGACGGGGTCGGTCTGGTGTCAGCCTCGCTAGTGACGGTTTCAGTCTGGTGTCAGCCTCTCCTCGTGACGGTGTCAGTCTGGTGTCAGCCTCGCTAGTGACGGTGTCAGTCTGGTGTCAGCCTCACTAGTGACGGTTTCAGTCTGGTGTCAGCCTCTCCTCGTGACGGTGTCAGTCTGGTGTCAGCCTCGCTAGTGTCGGTTTCAGTCTGGTGTCAGCCTCTCCTCGTGACGGTGTCAGTCTGGTGTCAGCCTCTCCTCGTGACGGTGTCAGTCTGGTGTCAGCCTCGCTAGTGACGGTTTCAGTCTGGTGTCAGCCTCTCCTCGTGACGGTGTCAGTCTGGTGTCAGACTCGCTAGTGACGGTTTCAGTCTGGTGTCAGCCTCTCCTCGTGACGGTGTCCGTCTGGTGTCAGCCTCGCTAGTGACGGGGTCGGTCTGGTGTCAGCCTCGCTAGTGACGGGGTCGGTCTAGTGTCAGCCTCGCCTCGTGACGGTGTCGGTCTGGTGTCATCCTCGCTAGTGACGGTGTCGGTCTGGTGTCATCCTCGCCTCGTGACGGGGTCGGTCTGGTGTCAGCCTCGCTAGTGACGGAGTCGGTCTGGTGTCAGCCTCTCCTCGTGACGGTGTCGGTCTGGTGTCAGCCTCTCCTCGTGACGGTGTCAGTCTGGTGTCAGCCTCTCCTCGTGACAGGGTCCGTCTGGTGTCAGCCTCGCTAGTGACGGTTTCAGTCTGGTGTCAGCCTCTCCTCGTGACGGTGTCAGTCTGGTGTCTGCCTCGCTAGTGACGGTGTCAGTCTGGTGTCAGCCACGCTAGTGACGGTGTCAGTCTGGTGTCAGCCTCTCCTCGTGACGGTGTCAGTCTGGTGTCAGCCTCTCCTCGTGACGGTGTCAGTCTGGTGTCAGCCTCGCTAGTGACGGTTTCAGTCTGGTGTCAGCCTCTCCTCGTGACGGTGTCCGTCTGGTGTCAGCCTCTCCTCGTGACGGTGTCAGTCTGGTGTCAGCCTCTCCTCGTGACGGGGTCGGTCTGGTGTCAGCCTCTCCTCGTGACGGGGTCGGTCTGGTGTCAGCCTCTCCTCGTGACGGTGTCAGTCTGGTGTCAGACTCGCTAGTGACGGTTTCAGTCTGGTGTCAGCCTCTCCTCGTGACGGTGTCCGTCTGGTGTCATCCTCGCTAGTGACGGGGTCGGTCTGGTGTCAGCCTCGCTAGTGACGGGGTCGGTCTAGTGTCAGCCTCGCCTCGTGACGGTGTCGGTCTGGTGTCATCCTCGCTAGTGACGGTGTCGGTCTGGTGTCATCCTCGCCTCGTGACGGTGTCGGTCTGGTGTCAGCCTCTCTTCGTGACGGTGTCAGTCTGGTGTCAGCCTCTCCTCGTGACAGGGTCCGTCTGGTGTCAGCCTCTCCTCGTGACGGTGTCAGTCTGGTGTCAGCCTCTCCTCGTGACGGGGTCGGTCTGGTGTCAGCCTCTCCTCGTGATGGGGTCGGTCTGGTGTCAGCCTCGCTAGTGACGGTGTCGGTCTGGTGTCAGCCTCTCCTTGTAACGGTGTCAGTCTGGTGTCAGCCTCGCTAGTGACGGGGTCGGTCTGGTGTCAGCCTCTCCTCGTGACGGGGTCGGTCTGGTGTCAGCCTCTCCTCGTGACGGTGTCAGTCTGGTGTCAGCCTCGCTAGTGACGGTTTCAGTCTGGTGTCAGCCTCTCCTCGTGACGGTGTCCGTCTGGTGTCAGCCTCGCTAGTGACAGGGTCGGTCTGGTGTCAGCCTCTCCTCGTGACGGTGTCGGTCTGGTGTCAGCCTCGCCTCGTGACGATGTCGGTCTGGTGTCATCCTCGCTAGTGACGGTGTCGGTCTGGTGTCATCCTCGCCTCGTGACGGGGTCGGTCTGGTGTCAGCCTCGCTAGTGACGGAGTCGGTCTGGTGTCAGCCTCTCCTCGTGACGGTGTCGGTCTGGTGTCAGCCTCTCCTCGTGACGGTGTCGGTCTGGTGTCAGCCTCTCCTCGTGACAGGGTCCGTCTGGTGTCAGCCTCGCTAGTGACGGTTTCGGTCTGGTGTCAGCCTCTCCTCGTGACGGTGTCAGTCTGGTGTCAGCCTCGCTAGTGACGGTGTCAGTCTGGTGTCAGCCTCGCTAGTGACGGTGTCAGTCTGGTGTCAGCCTCTCCTCGTGACGGTGTCAGTCTGGTGTCAGCCTCTCCTCGTGACGGTGTCAGTCTGGTGTCAGCCTCGCTAGTGACGGTTTCAGTCTGGTGTCAGCCTCTCCTCGTGACGGTGTCCGTCTGGTGTCAGCCTCTCCTCGTGACGGTGTCAGTCTGGTGTCAGCCTCGCTAGTGACGGGGTCGGTCTGGTGTCAGCCTCTCCTCGTGACGGGGTCGGTCTGGTGTCAGCCTCTCCTCGTGACGGTGTCGGTCTGGTGTCAGCCTCTCCTCGTGACGGGGTCCGTCTGGTGTCAGCCTCTCCTCGTGACGGTGTCAGTCTGGTGTCAGCCTCGCTAGTGACGGTGTCAGTCTGGTGTCAGCCTCGCTAGTGACGGTTTCAGTCTGGTGTCAGCCTCTCCTCGTGACGATGTCAGTCTGGTGTCAGCCTCTCCTCGTGACGGTGTCAGTCTGGTGTCAGCCTCGCTAGTGACGGTTTCAGTCTGGTGTCAGCCTCTCCTCGTGACGGTGTCCGTCTGGTGTCAGCCTCGCTAGTGACGGGGTCGGTCTGGTGTCAGCCTCGCCTCGTGACGGTGTCGGTCTGGTGTCAGCCTCGCCTCGTGACGGTGTCGGTCTGGTGTCATCCTCGCTAGTGACGGTGTCGGTCTGGTGTCATCCTCGCCTCGTGACGGGGTCGGTCTGGTGTCAGCCTCGCTAGTGACGGGGTCGGTCTGGTGTCAGCCTCTCCTCGTGACGGGGTCGGTCTGGTGTCAGCCTTTCCTCGTGACGCTGTCAGTCTGGTGTCAGCCTCGCTAGTGACGGTTTCAGTCTGGTGTCAGCCTCTCCTCGTGACGGAGTCGGTCTGGTGTCAGCCTCTCCTCGTGACAGGGTCCGTCTTGTGTCAGCCTCGCTAGTGACGGTTTCGGTCTGGTGTCAGCCTCTCCTCGTGACGGTGTCAGTCTGATGTCAGCCTCGCTAGTGACGGTGTCAGTCTGGTGTCAGCCTCGCCTCGTGACGGTGTCAGTCTGGTGTCAGCCTCTCCTCGTGACGGTGTCAGTCTGGTGTCAGCCTCTCCTCGTGATGGTGTCAGTCTGGTGTCAGCCTCGCTAGTGACGGTTTCAGTCTGGTGTCAGCCTCTCCTCGTGACGGTGTCCGTCTGGTGTCAGCCTCTCCTCGTGACGGTGTCAGTCTGGTGTCAGCCTCTCCTCGTGATGGTGTCAGTCTGGTGTCAGCCTCGCTAGTGACGGTTTCAGTCTGGTGTCAGCCTCTCCTCGTGACGGTGTCAGTCTGGTGTCAGCCTCGCTAGTGACGGGGTCGGTCTGGTGTCAGCCTCTCCTCGTGACGGGGTTGGTCTGGTGTCAGCCTCTCCTCGTGACGGTGTCGGTCTGGTGTCAGCCTCTCCTCGTGACGGGGTCGGTCTGGTGTCAGCCTCTCCTCGTGACAGGATCGGTCTGGTGTCAGCCTCGCTAGTGACGGTTTCAGTCTGGTGTCAGCCTCTCCTCGTGACGGTGTTCGTCTGGTGTCAGCCTCGCTAGTGACGGGGTCGGTCTGGTGTCAGCCTCGCTAGTGACGGGGTCGGTCTGGTGTCAGCCTCGCCTCGTGACGGTGTCGGTCTGGTGTCAGCCTCGCCTCGTGACGGTGTCGGTCTGGTGTCATCCTCGCTAGTGACGGTGTCGGTCTGGTGTCATCCTCGCCTCGTGACGGGGTCGGTCTGGTGTCAGCCTCGCTAGTGACGGTGTCAGTCTGGTGTCAGCCTCGCTAGTGACGGTGTCAGTCTGGTGTCAGCCTCTCCTCGTGACGGGGTCGGTCTGGTGTCAGCCTCTCCTCGTGACGGTGTCGGTCTGGTGTCAGCCTCTCCTCGTGACGGGGTCCGTCTGGTGTCAGCCTCTCCTCGTGACGGGGTCGGTCTGGTGTCAGCCTCTCCTCGTGACGGGGTCGGTCTGGTGTCAGCCTCGCTAGTGACGGTTTCAGTCTGGTGTCAGCCTCTCCTCGTGACGGTGTCAGTCTGGTGTCAGCCTCGCTAGTGACGATGACAGTCTGGTGTCAGCCTCGCTAGTGACGGTTTCAGTCTGGTGTCAGCCTCTCCTCGTGACGGTGTCAGTCTGGTGTCAGCCTCGCTAGTGACGGGGTCGGTCTGGTGTCAGCCTCTCCTCGTGACGGGGTCGGTCTGGTGTCAGCCTCTCCTCGTGACGGTGTCAGTCTGGTGTCAGCCTCGCTAGTGACGGTTTCAGTCTGGTGTCAGCCTCTCCTCGTGACGGTGTCCGTCTGGTGTCAGCCTCGCTAGTGACGGGGTCGGTCTGGTGTCAGCCTCGCTAGTGACGGGGTCGGTCTGGTGTCAGCCTCTCCTCGTGACGGTGTCAGTCTGGTGTCAGCCTCTCCTCGTGACGGTGTCAGTCTGGTGTCAGCCTCGCTAGTGATGGTTTCAGTCTGGTGTCAGCCTCTCCTCGTGACGGTGTCCGTCTGGTGTCAGCCTCTCCTCGTGACGGTGTCAGTCTGGTGTCAGCCTCTCCTCGTGACGGTGTCCGTCTGGTGTCATCCTCGCCTTGTGACGGGGTCGGTCTGGTGTCAGCCTCGCTAGTGACGGAGTCGGTCTGGTGTCAGCCTCTCCTCGTGACGGTGTCAGTCTGGTGTCAGCCTCGCTAGTGACGGTTTCAGTCTGGTGTCAGCCTCTCCTCGTGACGGTGTCCGTCTGGTGTCAGCCTCTCCTCGTGACGGTGTCAGTCTGGTGTCAGCCTCGCTAGTGACGGGGTCGGTCTGGTGTCAGCCTCTCCTCGTGACGGGGTGGATCTGGTGTCAGCCTCTCCTCGTGACGGTGTCGGTCTGGTGTCAGCCTCTCCTCGTGACGGGGTCCGTCTGGTGTCAGCCTCTCCTCGTGACGGTGTCAGTCTGGTGTCAGCCTCGCTAGTGACGGTGTCAGTCTGGTGTCAGCCTCGCTAGTGACGGTTTCAGTCTGGTGTCAGCCTCTCCTCGTGACGATGTCAGTCTGGTGTCAGCCTCTCCTCGTGACGGTGTCAGTCTGGTGTCAGCCTCGCTAGTGACGGTTTCAGTCTGGTGTCAGCCTCTCCTCGTGACGGTGTCCGTCTGGTGTCAGCCTCGCTAGTGACGGGGTCGGTCTGGTGTCAGCCTCGCTAGTGACGGGGTCGGTCTGGTGTCAGCCTCGCCTCGTGACGGTGTCGGTCTGGTGTCAGCCTCGCCTCGTGACGGTGTCGGTCTGGTGTCATCCTCGCTAGTGACGGTGTCGGTCTGGTGTCATCCTCGCCTCGTGACGGGGTCGGTCTGGTGTCAGCCTCGCTAGTGACGGGGTCGGTCTGGTGTCAGCCTCTCCTCGCGACGGGGTCGGTCTGGTGTCAGCCTTTCCTCGTGACGCTGTCAGTCTGGTGTCAGCCTCGCTAGTGACGGTTTCAGTCTGGTGTCAGCCTCTCCTCGTGACGGAGTCGGTCTGGTGTCAGCCTCTCCTCGTGACAGGGTCCGTCTGGTGTCAGCCTCGCTAGTGACGGTTTCGGTCTGGTGTCAGCCTCTCCTCGTGACGGTGTCAGTCTGATGTCAGCCTCGCTAGTGACGGTGTCAGTCTGGTGTCAGCCTCGCCTCGTGACGGTGTCAGTCTGGTGTCAGCCTCTCCTCGTGACGGTGTCAGTCTGGTGTCAGCCTCTCCTCGTGATGGTGTCAGTCTGGTGTCAGCCTCGCTAGTGACGGTTTCAGTCTGGTGTCAGCCTCTCCTCGTGACGTTGTCCGTCTGGTGTCAGCCTCTCCTCGTGACGGTGTCAGTCTGGTGTCAGCCTCGCTAGTGACGGGGTCGGTCTGGTGTCAGCCTCTCCTCGTGACGGGGTTGGTCTGGTGTCAGCCTCTCCTCGTGACGGTGTCGGTCTGGTGTCAGCCTCTCCTCGTGATGGGGTCGGTCTGGTGTCAGCCTCTCCTCGTGACAGGATCGGTCTGGTGTCAGCCTCGCTAGTGACGGTTTCAGTCTGGTGTCAGCCTCTCCTCGTGACGGTATTCGTCTGGTGTCAGCCTCGCTAGTGACGGGGTCGGTCTGGTGTCAGCCTCGCTAGTGATGGGGTCGGTCTGGTGTCAGCCTCGCCTCGTGACGGTGTCGGTCTGGTGTCAGCCTCGCCTCGTGACGGTGTCGGTCTGGTGTCATCCTCGCTAGTGACGGTGTCGGTCTGGTGTCATCCTCGCCTCGTGACGGGGTCGGTCTGGTGTCAGCCTCGCTAGTGACGGTGTCAGTCTGGTGTCAGCCTCGCTAGTGACGGTGTCAGTCTGGTGTCAGCCTCTCCTCGTGACGGGGTCGGTCTGGTGTCAGCCTCTCCTCGTGACGGTGTCGGTCTGGTGTCAGCCTCTCCTCGTGACGGGGTCCGTCTGGTGTCAGCCTCTCCTCGTGACGGGGTCGGTCTGGTGTCAGCCTCTCCTCGTGACGGGGTCGGTCTGGTGTCAGCCTCGCTAGTGACGGTTTCAGTCTGGTGTCAGCCTCTCCTCGTGACGGTGTCAGTCTGGTGTCAGCCTCGCTAGTGACGGTGTCAGTCTGGTGTCAGCCTCGCTAGTGACGGTTTCAGTCTGGTGTCAGCCTCTCCTCGTGACGGTGTCAGTCTGGTGTCAGCCTCGCTAGTGACGGGGTCGGTCTGGTGTCAGCCTCTCCTCGTGACGGGGTCGGTCTGGTGTCAGCCTCTCCTTGTGACGGTGTCAGTCTGGTGTCAGCCTCGCTAGTGACAGTTTCAGTCTGGTGTTAGCCTCTCCTCGTGACGGTGTCCGTCTGGTGTCAGCCTCGCTAGTGACGGGGTCGGTCTGGTGTCAGCCTCGCTAGTGACGGGGTCGGTCTGGTGTCAGCCTCGCCTCGTGACGGTGTCGGTCTGGTGTCAGCCTCGCCTCGTGACGGTGTCGGTCTGGTGTCATCCTCGCTAGTGACGGTGTCGGTCTGGTGTCATCCTCGCCTCGTGACGGGGTCGGTCTGGTGTCAGCCTCGCTAGTGACGGAGTCGGTCTGGTGTCAGCCTCTCCTCGTGACGTTGTCGGTCTGGTGTCAGCCTCTCCTCGTGACGGTGTCGGTCTGGTGTCAGCCTCTCCTCGTGACAGGGTCCGTCTGGTGTCAGCCTCGCTAGTGACGGTTTCGGTCTGGTGTCAGCTTCTCCTCGTGACGGTGTCAGTCTGGTGTCAGCCTCGCTAGTGACGGTGTCAGTCTGGTGTCAGCCTCGCTAGTGACGGTGTCAGTCTGGTGTCAGCCTCTCCTCGTGACGGTGTCAGTCTGGTGTCAGCCTCGCTAGTGTCGGTTTCAGTCTGGTGTCAGCCTCTCCTCGTGACGGTGTCAGTCTGGTGTCAGCCTCTCCTCGTGACGGTGTCAGTCTGGTGTCAGCCTCGCTAGTGACGGTTTCAGTCTGGTGTCAGCCTCTCCTCGTGACGGTGTCAGTCTGGTGTCAGACTCGCTAGTGACGGTTTCAGTCTGGTGTCAGCCTCTCCTCGTGACGGTGTCCGTTTGGTGTCAGCCTCGCTAGTGACGGGGTCGGTCTGGTGTCAGCCTCGCTAGTGATGGGGTCGGTCTAGTGTCAGCCTCGCCTCGTGACGGTGTCGGTCTGGTGTCATCCTCGCTAGTGACGGTGTCGGTCTGGTGTCATCCTCGCCTCGTGACGGGGTCGGTCTGGTGTCAGCCTCGCTAGTGACGGAGTCGGTCTGGTGTCAGCCTCTCCTCGTGACGGTGTCGGTCTGGTGTCAGCCTCTCCTCGTGACGGTGTCAGTCTGGTGTCAGCCTCTCCTCGTGACAGGGTCCGTCTGGTGTCAGCCTCGCTAGTGACGGTTTCAGTCTGGTGTCAGCCTCTCCTCGTGACGGTGTCAGTCTGGTGTCAGCCTCTCCTCGTGACGGTGTCAGTCTGGTGTCAGCCTCGCTAGTGACGGTTTCAGTCTGGTGTCAGCCTCTCCTCGTGACGGTGTCAGTCTGGTGTCAGCCTCGCTAGTGACGGTTTCAGTCTGGTGTCAGCCTCTCCTCGTGACGGTGTCCGTCTGGTGTCAGCCTCTCCTCGTGACGGTGTCAGTCTGGTGTCAGCCTCTCCTCGTGACGGGGTCGGTCTGGTGTCAGCCTCTCCTCGTGACGGGGTCGGTCTGGTGTCAGCCTCGCTAGTGACGGTGTCGGTCTGGTGTCAGCCTCTCCTTGTAACGGTGTCAGTCTGGTGTCAGCCTCGCTAGTGACGGGGTCGGTCTGGTGTCAGCCTCTCCTCGTGACGGGGTCGGTCTGGTGTCAGCCTCTCCTCGTGACGGTGTCGGTCTGGTGTCAGCCTCTCCTCGTGACGGGGTCCGTCTGGTGTCAGCCTCTCCTCGTGACGGGGTCGGTCTGGTGTCAGCCTCTCCTCGTGACGGGGTCGGTCTGGTGTCAGCCTCGCTAGTGACGGTTTCAGTCTGGTGTCAGCCTCTCCTCGTGACGGTGTCAGTCTGGTGTCAGCCTCGCTAGTGACGGTGTCAGTCTGGTGTCAGCCTCACTAGTGACGGTTTCAGTCTGGTGTCAGCCTCTCCTCGTGACGGTGTCAGTCTGGTGTCAGCCTCGCTAGTGTCGGTTTCAGTCTGGTGTCAGCCTCTCCTCGTGACGGTGTCAGTCTGGTGTCAGCCTCTCCTCGTGACGGTGTCAGTCTGGTGTCAGCCTCGCTAGTGACGGTTTCAGTCTGGTGTCAGCCTCTCCTCGTGACGGTGTCAGTCTGGTGTCAGACTCGCTAGTGACGGTTTCAGTCTGGTGTCAGCCTCTCCTCGTGACGGTGTCCGTCTGGTGTCAGCCTCGCTAGTGACGGGGTCGGTCTGGTGTCAGCCTCGCTAGTGATGGGGTCGGTCTAGTGTCAGCCTCGCCTCGTGACGGTGTCGGTCTGGTGTCATCCTCGCTAGTGACGGTGTCGGTCTGGTGTCATCCTCGCCTCGTGACGGGGTCGGTCTGGTGTCAGCCTCGCTAGTGACGGAGTCGGTCTGGTGTCAGCCTCTCCTCGTGACGGTGTCGGTCTGGTGTCAGCCTCTCCTCGTGACGGTGTCAGTCTGGTGTCAGCCTCTCCTCGTGACAGGGTCCGTCTGGTGTCAGCCTCGCTAGTGACGGTTTCAGTCTGGTGTCAGCCTCTCCTCGTGACGGTGTCAGTCTGGTGTCTGCCTCGCTAGTGACGGTGTCAGTCTGGTGTCAGCCACGCTAGTGACGGTGTCAGTCTGGTGTCAGCCTCTCCTCGTGACGGTGTCAGTCTGGTGTCAGCCTCTCCTTGTGACGGTGTCAGTCTGGTGTCAGCCTCGCTAGTGACGGTTTCAGTCTGGTGTCAGCCACGCTAGTGACGGTGTCAGTCTGGTGTCAGCCTCTCCTCGTGACGGTGTCCGTCTGGTGTCAGCCTCTCCTCGTGACGGTGTCAGTCTGGTGTCAGCCTCTCCTCGTGACGGGGTCGGTCTGGTGTCAGCCTCGCTAGTGACGGGGTCGGTCTGGTGTCAGTCTCTCCTCGTGACGGGGTCGGTCTGGTGTCAGCCTCTCCTCGTGACGGTGTCAGTCTGGTGTCAGCCTCGCTAGTGACGGTTTCAGTCTGGTGTCAGCCTCTCCTCGTGACGGTGTCCGTCTGGTGTCAGCCTCGCTAGTGACGGGGTCGGTCTGGTGTCAGCCTCGCTAGTGACGGGGTCGGTCTGGTGTCAGCCTCGCTAGTGATGGGGTCGGTCTAGTGTCAGCCTCGCCTCGTGACGGTGTCGGTCTGGTGTCATCCTCGCTAGTGACGGTGTCGGTCTGGTGTCATCCTCGCCTCGTGACGGGGTCGGTCTGGTGTCAGCCTCGCTAGTGACGGAGTCGGTCTGGTGTCAGCCTCTCCTCGTGACGGTGTCGGTCTGGTGTCAGCCTCTCCTCGTGACGGTGTCAGTCTGGTGTCAGCCTCTCCTCGTGACAGGGTCCGTCTGGTGTCAGCCTCGCTAGTGACGGTTTTAGTCTGGTGTCAGCCTCTCCTCGTGACGGTGTCAGTCTGGTGTCAGCCTCTCCTCGTGACGGTGTCAGTCTGGTGTCAGCCTCGCTAGTGACGGTTTCAGTCTGGTGTCAGCCTCTCCTCGTGACGGTGTCAGTCTGGTGTCAGCCTCGCTAGTGACGGTTTCAGTCTGGTGTCAGCCTCTCCTCGTGACGGTGTCCGTCTGGTGTCAGCCTCTCCTCGTGACGGTGTCAGTCTGGTGTCAGCCTCTCCTCGTGACGGGGTCGGTCTGGTGTCAGCCTCTCCTCGTGACGGGGTCGGTCTGGTGTCAGCCTCGCTAGTGACGGTGTCGGTCTGGTGTCAGCCTCTCCTTGTAACGGTGTCAGTCTGGTGTCAGCCTCGCTAGTGACGGGGTCGGTCTGGTGTCAGCCTCTCCTCGTGACGGGGTCGGTCTGGTGTCAGCCTCTCCTCGTGACGGTGTCGGTCTGGTGTCAGCCTCTCCTCGTGACGGGGTCCGTCTGGTGTCAGCCTCTCCTCGTGACGGGGTCGGTCTGGTGTCAGCCTCTCCTCGTGACGGGGTCGGTCTGGTGTCAGCCTCGCTAGTGACGGTTTCAGTCTGGTGTCAGCCTCTCCTCGTGACGGTGTCAGTCTGGTGTCAGCCTCGCTAGTGACGGTGTCAGTCTGGTGTCAGCCTCACTAGTGACGGTTTCAGTCTGGTGTCAGCCTCTCCTCGTGACGGTGTCAGTCTGGTGTCAGCCTCGCTAGTGTCGGTTTCAGTCTGGTGTCAGCCTCTCCTCGTGACGGTGTCAGTCTGGTGTCAGCCTCTCCTCGTGACGGTGTCAGTCTGGTGTCAGCCTCGCTAGTGACGGTTTCAGTCTGGTGTCAGCCTCTCCTCGTGACGGTGTCAGTCTGGTGTCAGACTCGCTAGTGACGGTTTCAGTCTGGTGTCAGCCTCTCCTCGTGACGGTGTCCGTCTGGTGTCAGCCTCGCTAGTGACGGGGTCGGTCTGGTGTCAGCCTCGCTAGTGATGGGGTCGGTCTAGTGTCAGCCTCGCCTCGTGACGGTGTCGGTCTGGTGTCATCCTCGCTAGTGACGGTGTCGGTCTGGTGTCATCCTCGCCTCGTGACGGGGTCGGTCTGGTGTCAGCCTCGCTAGTGACGGAGTCGGTCTGGTGTCAGCCTCTCCTCGTGACGGTGTCGGTCTGGTGTCAGCCTCTCCTCGTGACGGTGTCAGTCTGGTGTCAGCCTCTCCTCGTGACAGGGTCCGTCTGGTGTCAGCCTCGCTAGTGACGGTTTCAGTCTGGTGTCAGCCTCTCCTCGTGACGGTGTCAGTCTGGTGTCTGCCTCGCTAGTGACGGTGTCAGTCTGGTGTCAGCCTCTCCTCGTGACAGGGTCCGTCTGGTGTCAGCCTCGCTAGTGACGGTTTCAGTCTGGTGTCAGCCTCTCCTTGTAACGGTGTCAGTCTGGTGTCAGCCTCGCTAGTGACGGGGTCGGTCTGGTGTCAGCCTCTCCTCGTGACGGGGTCGGTCTGGTGTCAGCCTCTCCTCGTGACGGTGTCGGTCTGGTGTCAGCCTCTCCTCGTGACGGGGTCCGTCTGGTGTCAGCCTCTCCTCGTGACGGGGTCGGTCTGGTGTCAGCCTCTCCTCGTGACGGGGTCGGTCTGGTGTCAGCCTCGCTAGTGACGGTTTCAGTCTGGTGTCAGCCTCTCCTCGTGACGGTGTCAGTCTGGTGTCAGCCTCGCTAGTGACGGTGTCAGTCTGGTGTCAGCCTCACTAGTGACGGTTTCAGTCTGGTGTCAGCCTCTCCTCGTGACGGTGTCAGTCTGGTGTCAGCCTCGCTAGTGTCGGTTTCAGTCTGGTGTCAGCCTCTCCTCGTGACGGTGTCAGTCTGGTGTCAGCCTCTCCTCGTGACGGTGTCAGTCTGGTGTCAGCCTCGCTAGTGACGGTTTCAGTCTGGTGTCAGCCTCTCCTCGTGACGGTGTCAGTCTGGTGTCAGACTCGCTAGTGACGGTTTCAGTCTGGTGTCAGCCTCTCCTCGTGACGGTGTCCGTCTGGTGTCAGCCTCGCTAGTGACGGGGTCGGTCTGGTGTCAGCCTCGCTAGTGATGGGGTCGGTCTAGTGTCAGCCTCGCCTCGTGACGGTGTCGGTCTGGTGTCATCCTCGCTAGTGACGGTGTCGGTCTGGTGTCATCCTCGCCTCGTGACGGGGTCGGTCTGGTGTCAGCCTCGCTAGTGACGGAGTCGGTCTGGTGTCAGCCTCTCCTCGTGACGGTGTCGGTCTGGTGTCAGCCTCTCCTCGTGACGGTGTCAGTCTGGTGTCAGCCTCTCCTCGTGACAGGGTCCGTCTGGTGTCAGCCTCGCTAGTGACGGTTTCAGTCTGGTGTCAGCCTCTCCTCGTGACGGTGTCAGTCTGGTGTCTGCCTCGCTAGTGACGGTGTCAGTCTGGTGTCAGCCACGCTAGTGACGGTGTCAGTCTGGTGTCAGCCTCTCCTCGTGACGGTGTCAGTCTGGTGTCAGCCTCTCCTCGTGACGGTGTCAGTCTGGTGTCAGCCTCGCTAGTGACGGTTTCAGTCTGGTGTCAGCCACGCTAGTGACGGTGTCAGTCTGGTGTCAGCCTCTCCTCGTGACGGTGTCCGTCTGGTGTCAGCCTCTCCTCGTGACGGTGTCAGTCTGGTGTCAGCCTCTCCTCGTGACGGGGTCGGTCTGGTGTCAGCCTCGCTAGTGACGGGGTCGGTCTGGTGTCAGTCTCTCCTCGTGACGGGGTCGGTCTGGTGTCAGCCTCTCCTCGTGACGGTGTCAGTCTGGTGTCAGCCTCGCTAGTGACGGTTTCAGTCTGGTGTCAGCCTCTCCTCGTGACGGTGTCCGTCTGGTGTCAGCCTCGCTAGTGACGGGGTCGGTCTGGTGTCAGCCTCGCTAGTGACGGGGTCGGTCTGGTGTCAGCCTCGCCTCGTGACGGTGTCGGTCTGGTGTCAGCCTCGCCTCGTGACGGTGTCGGTCTGGTGTCATCCTCGCTAGTGACGGTGTCGGTCTGGTGTCAGCCTCGCCTCGTGACGGTGTCGGTCTGGTGTCATCCTCGCTAGTGACGGTGTCGGTCTGGTGTCATCCTCGCCTCGTGACGGGGTCGGTCTGGTGTCAGCCTCGCTAGTGACGGAGTCGGTCTGGTGTCAGCCTCTCCTCGTGACGGTGTCAGTCTGGTGTCAGCCTAGCTAGTGACGGTGTCAGTCTGGTGTCAGCCTCGCTAGTGACGGTGTCAGTCTGGTGTCAGCCTCTCCTCGTGACGGTGTCAGTCTGGTGTCAGCCTCTCCTCGTGACGGTGTCAGTCTGGTGTCAGCCTCGCTAGTGACGGTTTCAGTCTGGTGTCAGCCTCTCCTCATGACGGTGTCCGTCTGGTGTCAGCCTCTCCTCGTGACGGTGTCAGTCTGGTGTCAGCCTCGCTAGTGACGGGGTCGGTCTGGTGTCAGCCTCTCCTCGTGACGGGGTCGGTCTGGTGTCAGCCTCTCCTCGTGACGGTGTCGGTCTGGTGTCAGCCTCTCCTCGTGACGGGGTCCGTCTGGTGTCAGCCTCTCCTCGTGACGGTGTCAGTCTGGTGTCAGCCTCGCTAGTGACGGTGTCAGTCTGGTGTCAGCCTCGCTAGTGACGGTTTCAGTCTGGTGTCAGCCTCTCCTCGTGACGGTGTCCGTCTGGTGTCAGCCTCTCCTCGTGACGGTGTCAGTCTGGTGTCAGCCTCGCTAGTGACGGGGTCGGTCTGGTGTCAGCCTCTCCTCGTGACGGGGTTGGTCTGGTGTCAGCCTCTCCTCGTGACGGTGTCGGTCTGGTGTCAGCCTCTCCTCGTGACGGGGTCGGTCTGGTGTCAGCCTCTCCTCGTGACAGGATCGGTCTGGTGTCAGCCTCGCTAGTGACGGTTTCAGTCTGGTGTCAGCCTCTCCTCGTGACGGTGTTCGTCTGGTGTCAGCCTCGCAAGTGACGGGGTCGGTCTGGTGTCAGCCTCGCTAGTGACGGGGTCGGTCTGGTGTCAGCCTCGCCTCGTGACGGTGTCGGTCTGGTGTCAGCCTCGCCTCGTGACGGTGTCGGTCTGGTGTCAGCCTCTCCTCGTGACGGGTTCGGTCTGGTGTCAGCCTTTCCTCGTGACGCTGTCAGTCTGGTGTCAGCCTCGCTAGTGACGGTTTCAGTCTGGTGTCAGCCTCTCCTCGTGACGGAGTCGGTCTGGTGTCAGCCTCTCCTCGTGACAGGGTCCGTCTGGTGTCAGCCTCGCTAGTGACGGTTTCGGTCTGGTGTCAGCCTCTCCTCGTGACGGTGTCAGTCTGATGTCAGCCTCGCTAGTGACGGTGTCAGTCTGGTGTCAGCCTCGCCTCGTGATGGTGTCAGTCTGGTGTCAGCCTCTCCTCGTGACGGTGTCAGTCTGGTGTCAGCCTCTCCTCGTGATGGTGTCAGTCTGGTGTCAGCCTCGCTAGTGACGGTTTCAGTCAGGTGTCAGCCTCTCCTCGTGACGGTGTCCGTCTGGTGTCAGCCTCTCCTCGTGACGGTGTCAGTCTGGTGTCAGCCTCGCTAGTGACGGGGTCGGTCTGGTGTCAGCCTCTCCTCGTGACGGGGTTGGTCTGGTGTCAGCCTCTCCTCGTGACGGTGTCGGTCTGGTGTCAGCCTCTCCTCGTGACGGGGTCGGTCTGGTGTCAGCCTCTCCTCGTGACAGGATCGGTCTGGTGTCAGCCTTTCCTCGTGACGCTGTCAGTCTGGTGTCAGCCTCGCTAGTGACGGTTTCAGTCTGGTGTCAGCCTCTCCTCGTGACGGAGTCGGTCTGGTGTCAGCCTCTCCTCGTGACAGGGTCCGTCTGGTGTCAGCCTCGCTAGTGACGGTTTCGGTCTGGTGTCAGCCTCTCCTCGTGACGGTGTCAGTCTGATGTCAGCCTCGCTAGTGACGGTGTCAGTCTGGTGTCAGCCTCGCCTCGTGATGGTGTCAGTCTGGTGTCAGCCTCTCCTCGTGACGGTGTCAGTCTGGTGTCAGCCTCTCCTCGTGATGGTGTCAGTCTGGTGTCAGCCTCGCTAGTGACGGTTTCAGTCAGGTGTCAGCCTCTCCTCGTGACGGTGTCCGTCTGGTGTCAGCCTCTCCTCGTGACGGTGTCAGTCTGGTGTCAGCCTCGCTAGTGACGGGGTCGGTCTGGTGTCAGCCTCTCCTCGTGACGGGGTTGGTCTGGTGTCAGCCTCTCCTCGTGACGGTGTCGGTCTGGTGTCAGCCTCTCCTCGTGACGGGGTCGGTCTGGTGTCAGCCTCTCCTCGTGACAGGATCGGTCTGGTGTCAGCCTCGCTAGTGACGGTTTCAGTCTGGTGTCAGCCTCTCCTCGTGACGGTGTTCGTCTGGTGTCAGCCTCGCAAGTGACGGGGTCGGTCTGGTGTCAGCCTCGCTAGTGACGGGGTCGGTCTGGTGTCAGCCTCGCCTCTTGACGGTGTCGGTCTGGTGTCAGCCTCGCCTCGTGACGGTGTCGGTCTGGTGTCATCCTCGCTAGTGACGGTGTCGGTCTGGTGTCATCCTCGCCTCGTGACGGGGTCGGTCTGGTGTCAGCCTCGCTAGTGACGGTGTCAGTCTGGTGTCAGCCTCGCTAGTGACGGTGTCAGTCTGGTGTCAGCCTCTCCTCGTGACGGGGTCGGTCTGGTGTCAGCCTCTCCTCGTGACGGTGTCGGTCTGGTGTCAGCCTCTCCTCGTGACGGGGTCCGTCTGGTGTCAGCCTCTCCTCGTGACGGGGTCGGTCTGGTGTCAGCCTCTCCTCGTGACGGGGTCGGTCTGGTGTCAGCCTCGCTAGTGACGGTTTCAGTCTGGTGTCAGCCTCTCCTCGTGACGGTGTCCGTCTGGTGTCAGCCTCGCTAGTGACGGGGTCGGTCTGGTGTCAGCCTCGCCTCGTGACGGTGTCGGTCTGGTGTCAACCTCTCCTCGTGACGGGGTCGGTCTGGTGTCAGCCTCTCCTCGTGACAGGGTCCGTCTGGTGTCAGCCTCGCTAGTGACGGTTTCGGTCTGGTGTCAGCCTCTCCTCGTGACGGTGTCAGTCTGATGTCAGCCTCGCTAGTGACGGTGTCAGTCTGGTGTCAGCCTCGCCTCGTGATGGTGTCAGTCTGGTGTCAGCCTCTCCTCGTGACGGTGTCCATCTGGTGTCAGCCTCTCCTCGTGACGGTGTCAGTCTGGTGTCAGCCTCGCTAGTGACGGGGTCGGTCTGGTGTCAGCCTCTCCTCGTGACGGGGTTGGTCTGGTGTCAGCCTCTCCTCGTGACGGTGTCGGTCTGGTGTCAGCCTCTCCTCGTGACGGGGTCGGTCTGGTGTCAGCCTCTCCTCGTGACAGGATCGGTCTGGTGTCAGCCTCGCTAGTGACGGTTTCAGTCTGGTGTCAGCCTCTCCTCGTGACGGTGTTCGTCTGGTGTCAGCCTCGCTAGTGACGGGGTCGGTCTGGTGTCAGCCTCGCTAGTGACGGGGTCGGTCTGGTGTCAGCCTCTCCTCGTGACGGTGTCGGTCTGGTGTCAGCCTCTCCTCGTGACGGGGTCCGTCTGGTGTCAGCCTCTCCTCGTGACGGGGTCGGTCTGGTGTCAGCCTCGCCTCGTGACGGTGTCGGTCTGGTGTCATCCTCGCTAGTGACGGTGTCGGTCTGGTGTCATCCTCGCCTCGTGACGGGGTCGGTCTGGTGTCAGCCTCGCTAGTGACGGGGTCGGTCTGGTGTCAGCCTCTCCTCGTGACGGGGTCGGTCTGGTGTCAGCCTTTCCTCGTGACGCTGTCAGTCTGGTGTCAGCCTCGCTAGTGACGGTTTCAGTCTGGTGTCAGCCTCTCCTCGTGACGGAGTCGGTCTGGTGTCAGCCTCTCCTCGTGACAGGGTCCGTCTGGTGTCAGCCTCGCTAGTGACGGTTTCGGTCTGGTGTCAGCCTCTCCTCGTGACGGTGTCAGTCTGATGTCAGCCTCGCTAGTGACGGTGTCAGTCTGGTGTCAGCCTCGCCTCGTGATGGTGTCAGTCTGGTGTCAGCCTCTCCTCGTGACGGTGTCAGTCTGGTGTCAGCCTCTCCTCGTGATGGTGTCAGTCTGGTGTCAGCCTCGCTAGTGACGGTTTCAGTCTGGTGTCAGCCTCTCCTCGTGACGGTGTCCGTCTGGTGTCAGCCTCTCCTCGTGACGGTGTCAGTCTGGTGTCAGCCTCGCTAGTGACGGGGTCGGTCTGGTGTCAGCCTCTCCTCGTGACGGGGTTGGTCTGGTGTCAGCCTCTCCTCGTGACGGTGTCGGTCTGGTGTCAGCCTCTCCTCGTGACGGGATCGGTCTGGTGTCAGCCTCTCCTCGTGACAGGATCGGTCTGGTGTCAGCCTCGCTAGTGACGGTTTCAGTCTGGTGTCAGCCTCTCCTCGTGACGGTGTTCGTCTGGTGTCAGCCTCGCTAGTGACGGGGTCGGTCTGGTGTCAGCCTCGCTAGTGACGGGGTCGGTCTGGTGTCAGCCTCTCCTCGTGACGGGGTCCGTCTGGTGTCAGCCTCTCCTCGTGACGGGGTCGGTCTGGTGTCAGCCTCTCCTCGTGACGGGGTCGGTCTGGTGTCAGCCTCGCTAGTGACGGTGTCAGTCTGGTGTCAGCCTCTCCTCGTGACGGGGTCGGTCTGGTGTCAGCCTCTCCTCGTGACGGGGTCGGTCTGGTGTCAGCCTCGCTAGTGACGGTGTCGGTCTGGTGTCAGCCTCTCCTTGTAACGGTGTCAGTCTGGTGTCAGCCTCGCTAGTGACGGGGTCGGTCTGGTGTCAGCCTCTCCTCGTGACGGGTTCGGTCTGGTGTCAGCCTCTCCTCGTGACGGTGTCAGTCTGGTGTCAGCCTCGCTAGTGACGGTTTCAGTCTGGTGTCAGCCTCTCCTCGTGACGGTGTCCGTCTGGTGTCAGCCTCGCTAGTGACGGGGTCGGTCTGGTGTCAGCCTCGCTAGTGACGGGGTCGGTCTGGTGTCAGCCTCTCCTCGTGACGGGTTCGGTCTGGTGTCAGCCTCGCCTCGTGACGGTGTCGGTCTGGTGTCATCCTCGCTAGTGACGGTGTCGGTCTGGTGTCATCCTCGCCTCGTGACGGGGTCGGTCTGGTGTCAGCCTCGCTAGTGACGGAGTCGGTCTGGTGTCAGCCTCTCCTCGTGACGGTGTCGGTCTGGTGTCAGCCTCTCCTCGTGACGGTGTCGGTCTGGTGTCAGCCTCTCCTCGTGACAGGGTCCGTCTGGTGTCAGCCTCGCTAGTGACGGTTTCGGTCTGGTGTCAGCCTCTCCTCGTGACGGTGTCAGTCTGGTGTCAGCCTCGCTAGTGACGGTGTCAGTCTGGTGTCAGCCTCGCTAGTGACGGTGTCAGTCTGGTGTCAGCCTCTCCTCGTGACGGTGTCAGTCTGGTGTCAGCCTCTCCTCGTGACGGTGTCAGTCTGGTGTCAGCCTCGCTAGTGACGGTTTCAGTCTGGTGTCAGCCTCTCCTCGTGACGGTGTCCGTCTGGTGTCAGCCTCTCCTCGTGACGGTGTCAGTCTGGTGTCAGCCTCGCTAGTGACGGGGTCGGTCTGGTGTCAGCCTCTCCTCGTGACGGGGTGGGTCTGGTGTCAGCCTCTCCTCGTGACGGTGTCGGTCTGGTGTCAGCCTCTCCTCGTGACGGGGTCCGTCTGGTGTCAGCCTCTCCTCGTGACGGTGTCAGTCTGGTGTCAGCCTCGCTAGTGACGGTGTCAGTCTGGTGTCAGCCTCGCTAGTGACGGTTTCAGTCTGGTGTCATCCTCGCCTCGTGACGGGGTCGGTCTGGTGTCAGCCTCGCTAGTGACGGAGTCGGTCTGGTGTCAGCCTCTTCTCGTGACGGTGTCGGTCTGGTGTCAGCCTCTCCTCGTGACGGTGTCGGTCTGGTGTCAGCCTCTCCTCGTGACAGGGTCCGTCTGGTGTCAGCCTCTCCTCGTGACGGTGTCAGTCTGGTGTCAGCCTCGCTAGTGACGGTTTCAGTCTGGTGTCAGCCTCTCCTCGTGACGGTGTCAGTCTGGTGTCAGACTCTCTAGTGACGGTTTCAGTCTGGTGTCAGCCTCTCCTCGTGACGGTGTCCGTCTGGTGTCAGCCTCTCCTCGTGACGGGGTCCGTCTGGTGTCAGCCTCTCCTCGTGACGGGGTCGGTCTGGTGTCAGCCTCTCCTTGTGACGGTGTCGGTCTGGTGTCAGCCTCTCCTCGTGACGGGGTCCGTCTGGTGTCAGCCTCTCCTCGTGACGGGGTCGGTCTTGTGTCAGCCTCTCCTCGTGACGGGGTCGGTCTGGTGTCAGCCTCGCTAGTGACGGTTTCAGTCTGGTGTCAGCCTCTCCTCGTGACGATGTCAGTCTGGTGTCAGCCTCGCTAGTGACGGTGTCAGTCTGGTGTCAGCCTCGCTAGTGACGGTTTCAGTCTGGTGTCAGCCTCTCCTCGTGACGGTGTCAGTCTGGTGTCAGCCTCGCTAGTGACGGTTTCAGTCTGGTGTCAGCCTCTCCTCGTGACGGTGTCAGTCTGGTGTCAGCCTCTCCTCGTGACGGTGTCAGTCTGGTGTCAGCCTCGCTAGTGACGGTTTCAGTCTGGTGTCAGCCTCTCCTCGTGACGGTGTCCGTCTGGTGTCAGCCTCGCTAGTGACGGGGTCGGTCTGGTGTCAGCCTCGCTAGTGACGGGGTCGGTCTGGTGTCAGCCTCGCCTCGTGACGGTGTCGGTCTGGTGTCAGCCTCGCCTCGTGACGGTGTCGGTCTGGTGTCATCCTCGCTAGTGACGGTGTCGGTCTGGTGTCAGCCTCTCCTCGTGACGGTGTCAGTCTGGTGTCAGCCTCGCTAGTGACGGTTTCGGTCTGGTGTCAGCCTCTCCTCGTGACGGTGTCAGTCTGGTGTCAGCCTCGCTAGTGACGGTGTCAGTCTGGTGTCAGCCTCGCTAGTCACGGTTTCGGTCTGGTGTCAGTCTCTCCTCGTGACGGGGTCGGTCTGGTGTCAGCCTCGCTAGTGACGGTGTCAGTCTGGTTTCAGCCTCGCTAGTGACGGTGTCAGTCTGGTGTCAGCCTCTCCTCGTGACGGTGTCAGTCTGGTGTCAGCCTCGCTAGTGACGGTTTCAGTCTGGTGTCAGCCTCTCCTTGTGACGGTGTCGGTCTGGTGTCAGCCTCTCCTCGTGACGGGGTCGGTCTGGTGTCAGCCTCTCCTCGTGATGGTGTCGGTCTGGTGTCAGCCTCGCTAGTGACAGGGTCGGTCTGGTGTCAGCCTCTCCTCGTGACGGGGTCGGTCTGGTGTCAGCCTCTCCTCGTGACGGTGTCGGTCTGGTGTCAGCCTCTCCTCGTGACGGGGTCCGTCTGGTGTCAGCCTCTCCTCGTGACGGGGTCGGTCTGGTGTTAGCCTCTCCTCGTGACGGGGTTGGTCTGGTGTCAGCCGCGCTAGTGACGGTTTCAGTCTGGTGTCAGCCTCTCCTCGTGACGGTGTCAGTCTGGTGTCAGCCTCGCTAGTGACGGTGTCAGTCTGGTGTCAGCCTCGCTAGTGACGGTTTCAGTCTGGTGTCAGCCTCTCCTCGTGACGGTGTCAGTCTGGTGTCAGCCTCGCTAGTGACGGTTTCAGTCTGGTGTCAGCCTCTCCTCGTGACGGTGTCAGTCTGGTGTCAGCCTCTCCTCGTGACGGTGTCAGTCTGGTGTCAGCCTCGCTAGTGACGGTTTCAGTCTGGTGTCAGCCTCTCCTCGTGACGGTGTCAGTCTGGTGTCAGCCTCTCCTCTTGACGGTGTCAGTCTGGTGTCAGCCTCGCTAGTGACGGTTTCAGTCTGGTGTCAGCCTCTCCTCGTGACGGTGTCTGTCTGGTGTCAGCCTCGCTAGTGACGGAGTCGGTCTGGTGTCAGCCTCGCTAGTGACGGGGTCGGTCTGGTGTCAGCCTCGCCTCGTGACGGTGTCGGTCTGGTGTCATCCTCGCTAGTGACGGTGTCGGTCTGGTGTCATCCTCGCCTCGTGACGGGGTCGGTCTGGTGTCAGCCTCGCTAGTGACGGAGTCGGTCTGGTGTCAGCCTCTCCTCGTGACAGGGTCCGTCTGGTGTCAGCCTCGCTAGTGACGGTTTCGGTCTGGTGTCAGCCTCTCCTCGTGACGGTGTCAGTCTGGTGTCAGCCTCGCTAGTGACGGTGTCAGTCTGGTGTCAGCCTCGCTAGTGACGGTTTCGGTCTGGTGTCAGCCTCTCCTCGTGACGGTGTCAGTCTGGTGTCAGCCTCGCTAGTGACGGTGTCAGTCTGGTGTCAGCCTCGCTAGTGACGGTGTCAGTGTGGTGTCAGCCTCTCCTCGTGACGGTGTCAGTCTGGTGTCAGCCTCGCTAGTGACGGTGTCAGTGTGGTGTCAGCCTCTCCTCGTGACGGTGTCCGTCTGGTGTCAGCCTCTCCTCGTGACGGTGTCAGTCTGGTGTCAGCCTCGCTAGTGACGGGGTCGGTCTGGTGTCAGCCTCTCCTCGTGACGGGGTCGGTCTGGTGTCAGCCTCTCCTTGTGACGGTGTCGGTCTGGTGTCAGCCTCTCCTCGTGACGGGGGTCGGTCTGGTGTCATCCTCGCAAGTGACGGTGTCGGTCTGGTGTCAGCCTCTCCTCGTGACGGGGTCGGTCTGGTGTCAGCCTCGCTAGTGACGGTGTCAGTCTGGTGTCAGCCTCTCCTCGTGACGGGGTCGGTCTGGTGTCAGCCTCTCCTCGTGACGGTGTCGGTCTGGTGTCAGCCTCTCCTCGTGACGGGGTCCGTCTGGTGTCAGCCTCTCCTCGTGACGGGGTCCGTCTGGTGTCAGCCTCTCCTCGTGACGGGGTCGGTCTGGTGTCAGCCTCTCCTCGTGACGGTGTCCGTCTGGTGTCAGCCTCGCTAGTGATGGGGTCGGTCTGGTGTCAGCCTCGCTAGTGACGGGGTCGGTCTGGTGTCAGCCTCGCCTCGTGACGGTGTCGGTCTGGTGTCAGCCTCGCCTCGTGACGGTGTCGGTCTGGTGTCATCCTCGCTAGTGACGGTGTCGGTCTCGTGTCAGCCTCTCCTCGTGACGGTGTCGGTCTGGTGTCAGCCTCTCCTCGTGACGGTGTCGGTCTGGTGTCAGCCTCTCCTCGTGACAGGGTCCGTCTGGTGTCAGCCTCGCTAGTGACGGTTTCGGTCTGGTGTCAGCCTCTCCTCGTGACGGTGTCAGTCTGGTGTCAGCCTCGCTAGTGACGGTGTCAGTCTGGTGTCAGCCTCGCTAGTGACGGTTTCGGTCTGGTGTCAGTCTCTCCTCGTGACGGTGTCAGTCTGGTGTCAGCCTCGCTAGTGACGGTGTCAGTCTGGTGTCAGCCTCGCTAGTGACGGTGTCAGTCTGGTGTCAGCCTCTCCTCGTGACGGTGTCAGTCTGGTGTCAGCCTCGCTAGTGACGGTTTCAGTCTGGTGTCAGCCTCTCCTCGTGACGGTGTCCGTCTGGTGTCAGCCTCTCCTCGTGACGGTGTCAGTCTGGTGTCAGCCTCGCTAGTGACGGGGTCGGTCTGGTGTCAGCCTCTCCTCGTGACGGGGTCGGTCTGGTGTCAGCCTCTCCTTGTGACGGTGTCGGTCTGGTGTCAGCCTCTCCTCGTGACGGGGTCCGTCTGGTGTCAGCCTCTCCTCGTGACGGTGTCGGTCTGGTGTCATCCTCGCTAGTGACGGTGTCCGTCTGGTGTCAGCCTCTCCTCGTGACGGTGTCAGTCTGGTGTCAGCCTCGCTAGTGACGGGGTCGGTCTGGTGTCAGCCTCTCCTCGTGACGGGGTTGGTCTGGTGTCAGCCTCTCCTCGTGACGGTGTCGGTCTGGTGTCAGCCTCTCCTCGTGACGGGGTCGGTCTGGTGTCAGCCTCTCCTCGTGACAGGATCGGTCTGGTGTCAGCCTCGCTAGTGACGGTTTCAGTCTGGTGTCAGCCTCTCCTCGTGACGGTGTTCGTCTGGTGTCAGCCTCGCTAGTGACGGGGTCGGTCTGGTGTCAGCCTCGCTAGTGACGGGGTCGGTCTGGTGTCAGCCTCGCCTCGTGACGGTGTCGGTCTGGTGTCAGCCTCGCCTCGTGACGGTGTCGGTCTGGTGTCATCCTCGCTAGTGACAGTGTCGGTCTGGTGTCATCCTCGCCTCGTGACGGGGTCGGTCTGGTGTCAGCCTCGCTAGTGACGGTGTCAGTCTGGTGTCAGCCTCGCTAGTGACGGTGTCAGTCTGGTGTCAGCCTCTCCTCGTGACGGGGTCGGTCTGGTGTCAGCCTCTCCTCGTGACGGTGTCGGTCTGGTGTCAGCCTCTCCTCGTGACGGGGTCCGTCTGGTGTCAGCCTCTCCTCGTGACGGGCTCGGTCTGGTGTCAGCCTCTCCTCGTGACGGGGTCGGTCTGGTGTCAGCCTCGCTAGTGACGGTTTCAGTCTGGTGTCAGCCTCTCCTCGTGACGGTGTCAGTCTGGTGTCAGCCTCGCTAGTGACGATGTCAGTCTGGTGTCAGCCTCGCTAGTGACGGTTTCAGTCTGGTGTCAGCCTCTCCTCGTGACGGTGTCAGTCTGGTGTCAGCCTCGCTAGTGACGGGGTCGGTCTGGTGTCAGCCTCTCCTCGTGACGGGGTCGGTCTGGTGTCAGCCTCTCCTCGTGACGGTGTCAGTCTGGTGTCAGCCTCGCTAGTGACGGTTTCAGTCTGGTGTCAGCCTCTCCTCGTGACGGTGTCCGTCTGGTGTCAGCCTCGCTAGTGACGGGGTCGGTCTGGTGTCAGCCTCGCTAGTGACGGGGTCGGTCTGGTGTCAGCCTCTCCTCGTGACGGTGTCAGTCTGGTGTCAGCCTCTCCTCGTGACGGTGTCAGTCTGGTGTCAGCCTCGCTAGTGACGGTTTCAGTCTGGTGTCAGCCTCTCCTCGTGACGGTGTCTGTCTGGTGTCAGCCTCTCCTCGTGACGGTGTCAGTCTGGTGTCAGCCTCTCCTCGTGACGGGGTCGGTCTGGTGTCAGCCTCTCCTCGTGACGGGGTCGGTCTGGTGTCAGCCTCGCTAGTGACGGTGTCGGTCTGGTGTCAGCCTCTCCTTGTAACGGTGTCAGTCTGGTGTCAGCCTCGCTAGTGACGGGGTCGGTCTGGTGTCAGCCTCTCCTCGTGACGGGGTCGGTCTGGTGTCAGCCTCTCCTCGTGACGGTGTCAGTCTGGTGTCAGCCTCGCTAGTGACGGTTTCAGTCTGGTGTCAGCCTCTCCTCGTGACGGTGTCCGTCTGGTGTCAGCCTCGCTAGTGACGGGGTCGGTCTGGTGTCAGCCTCGCTAGTGACGGGGTCGGTCTGGTGTCAGCCTCGCCTCGTGACGGTGTCGGTCTGGTGTCAGCCTCGCCTCGTGACGGTGTCGGTCTGGTGTCAGCCTCGCCTCGTGACGGTGTCGGTCTGGTGTCATCCTCGCTAGTGACGGTGTCGGTCTGGTGTCATCCTCGCCTCGTGACGGGGTCGGTCTGGTGTCAGCCTCGCTAGTGACGGAGTCGGTCTGGTGTCAGCCTCTCCTCGTGACGGTGTCGGTCTGGTGTCAGCCTCTCCTCGTGACGGGGTCCGTCTGGTGTCAGCCTCTCCTCGTGACGGGGTCGGTCTGGTGTCAGCCTCTCCTTGTGACGGTGTCGGTCTGGTGTCAGCCTCTCCTCGTGACGGGGTCCGTCTGGTGTCAGCCTCTCCTCGTGACGGGGTCGGTCTTGTGTCAGCCTCTCCTCGTGACGGGGTCGGTCTGGTGTCAGCCTCGCTAGTGACGGTTTCAGTCTGGTGTCAGCCTCTCCTCGTGACGATGTCAGTCTGGTGTCAGCCTCGCTAGTGACGGTGTCAGTCTGGTGTCAGCCTCGCTAGTGACGGTTTCAGTCTGGTGTCAGCCTCTCCTCGTGACGGTGTCAGTCTGGTGTCAGCCTCTCCTCGTGACGGTGTCAGTCTGGTGTCAGCCTCGCTAGTGACGGTTTCAGTCTGGTGTCAGCCTCTCCTCGTGACGGTGTCCGTCTGGTGTCAGCCTCGCTAGTGACGGGGTCGGTCTGGTGTCAGCCTCGCTAGTGACGGGGTCGGTCTGGTGTCAGCCTCGCCTCGTGACGGTGTCGGTCTGGTGTCAGCCTCGCCTCGTGACGGTGTCGGTCTGGTGTCATCCTCGCTAGTGACGGTGTCGGTCTGGTGTCAGCCTCTCCTCGTGACGGTGTCGGTCTGGTGTCAGCCTCTCCTCGTGACGGTGTCGGTCTGGTGTCAGCCTCTCCTCGTGACAGGGTCCGTCTGGTGTCAGCCTCGCTAGTGACGGTTTCGGTCTGGTGTCAGCCTCTCCTCGTGACGGTGTCAGTCTGGTGTCAGCCTCGCTAGTGACGGTGTCAGTCTGGTGTCAGCCTCGCTAGTCACGGTTTCGGTCTGGTGTCAGTCTCTCCTCGTGACGGGGTCGGTCTGGTGTCAGCCTCGCTAGTGACGGTGTCAGTCTGGTGTCAGCCTCGCTAGTGACGGTGTCAGTCTGGTGTCAGCCTCTCCTCGTGACGGTGTCAGTCTGGTGTCAGCCTCGCTAGTGACGGTTTCAGTCTGGTGTCAGCCTCTCCTTGTGACGGTGTCCGTCTGGTGTCAGCCTCTCCTCGTGACGGTGTCAGTCTGGTGTCAGCCTCGCTAGTGACGGGGTCGGTCTGGTGTCAGCCTCTCCTCGTGACGGGGTCGGTCTGGTGTCAGCCTCTCCTTGTGACGGTGTCGGTCTGGTGTCAGCCTCTCCTCGTGACGGGGTCCGTCTGGTGTCAGCCTCTCCTCGTGATGGTGTCGGTCTGGTGTCAGCCTCGCTAGTGACGGGGTCGGTCTGGTGTCAGCCTCGCTAGTGACGGTGTCAGTCTGGTGTCAGCCTCGCTAGTCACGGTTTCGGTCTGGTGTCAGTCTCTCCTCGTGACGGGGTCGGTCTGGTGTCAGCCTCGCTAGTGACGGTGTCAGTCTGGTGTCAGCCTCGCTAGTGACGGTGTCAGTCTGGTGTCAGCCTCTCCTCGTGACGGTGTCAGTCTGGTGTCAGCCTCGCTAGTGACGGTTTCAGTCTGGTGTCAGCCTCTCCTTGTGACGGTGTCCGTCTGGTGTCAGCCTCTCCTCGTGACGGTGTCAGTCTGGTGTCAGCCTCGCTAGTGACGGGGTCGGTCTGGTGTCAGCCTCTCCTCGTGACGGGGTCGGTCTGGTGTCAGCCTCTCCTTGTGACGGTGTCGGTCTGGTGTCAGCCTCTCCTCGTGACGGGGTCCGTCTGGTGTCAGCCTCTCCTCGTGATGGTGTCGGTCTGGTGTCAGCCTCGCTAGTGACGGGGTCGGTCTGGTGTCAGCCTCTCCTCGTGACGGGGTCGGTCTGGTGTCAGCCTCTCCTCGTGACGGTGTCGGTCTGGTGTCAGCCTCTCCTCGTGACGGGGTCCGTCTGGTGTCAGCCTCTCCTCGTGACGGGGTCGGTCTGGTGTTAGCCTCTCCTCGTGACGGGGTCGGTCTGGTGTCAGCCTCGCTAGTGACGGTGTCAGTCTGGTGTCAGCCTCGCTAGTGACGGTTTCAGTCTGGTGTCAGCCTCTCCTCGTGACGGTGTCAGTCTGGTGTCAGCCTCGCTAGTGACGGTTTCAGTCTGGTGTCAGCCTCTCCTCGTGACGGTGTCAGTCTGGTGTCAGCCTCTCCTCGTGACGGTGTCAGTCTGGTGTCAGCCTCGCTAGTGACGGTTTCAGTCTGGTGTCAGCCTCTCCTCGTGACGGTGTCAGTCTGGTGTCAGCCTCTCCTCGTGACGGTGTCAGTCTGGTGTCAGCCTCGCTAGTGACGGTTTCAGTCTGGTGTCAGCCTCTCCTCGTGACGGTGTCTGTCTGGTGTCAGCCTCGCTAGTGACGGAGTCGGTCTGGTGTCAGCCTCGCTAGTGACGGGGTCGGTCTGGTGTCAGCCTTGCCTCGTGACGGTGTCGGTCTGGTGTCATCCTCGCTAGTGACGGTGTCGGTCTGGTGTCATCCTCGCCTCGTGACGGGGTCGGTCTGGTGTCAGCCTCGCTAGTGACGGAGTCGGTCTGGTGTCAGCCTCTCCTCGTGACAGGGTCCGTCTGGTGTCAGCCTCGCTAGTGACGGTTTCGGTCTGGTGTCAGCCTCTCCTCGTGACGGTGTCAGTCTGGTGTCAGCCTCGCTAGTGACGGTGTCAGTCTGGTGTCAGCCTCGCTAGTGACGGTTTCGGTCTGGTGTCAGCCTCTCCTCGTGACGGTGTCAGTCTGGTGTCAGCCTCGCTAGTGACGGTGTCAGTCTGGTGTCAGCCTCGCTAGTGACGGTGTCAGTGTGGTGTCAGCCTCTCCTCGCGACGGTGTCAGTCTGGTGTCAGCCTCGCTAGTGACGGTGTCAGTGTGGTGTCAGCCTCTCCTCGTGACGGTGTCTGTCTGGTGTCAGCCTCTCCTCGTGACGGTGTCAGTCTGGTGTCAGCCTCGCTAGTGACGGGGTCGGTCTGGTGTCAGCCTCTCCTCGTGACGGGGTCGGTCTGGTGTCAGCCTCTCCTTGTGACGGTGTCGGTCTGGTGTCAGCCTCTCCTCGTGACGGGGTCCGTCTGGTGTCAGCCTCTCCTCGTGACGGTGTCGGTCTGGTGTCATCCTCGCTAGTGACGGTGTCGGTCTGGTGTCAGCCTCGCTAGTGACGGGGTCGGTCTGGTGTCAGCCTCGCCTCGTGACGGTGTCGGTCTGGTGTCAGCCTCGCCTCGTGACGGTGTCGGTCTGGTGTCATCCTCGCTAGTGACGGTGTCGGTCTGGTGTCAGCCTCTCCTCGTGACGGTGTCGGTCTGGTGTCAGCCTCTCCTCGTGACGGTGTCGGTCTGGTGTCAGCCTCTCCTCGTGACAGGGTCCGTCTGGTGTCAGCCTCGCTAGTGACGGTTTCGGTCTGGTGTCAGCCTCTCCTCGTGACGGTGTCAGTCTGGTGTCAGCCTCGCTAGTGACGGTGTCAGTCTGGTGTCAGCCTCGCTAGTGACGGTTTCGGTCTGGTGTCAGTCTCTCCTCGTGACGGTGTCAGTCTGGTGTCAGCCTCGCTAGTGACGGTGTCAGTCTGGTGTCAGCCTCGCTAGTGACGGTGTCAGTCTGGTGTCAGCCTCTCCTCGTGACGGTGTCAGTCTGGTGTCAGCCTCTCTAGTGACGGTTTCAGTCTGGTGTCAGCCTCTCCTCGTGACGGTGTCCGTCTGGTGTCAGCCTCTCCTCGTGACGGTGTCAGTCTGGTGTCAGCCTCGCTAGTGACGGGGTCGGTCTGGTGTCAGCCTCTCCTCGTGACGGGGTCGGTCTGGTGTCAGCCTCTCCTTGTGACGGTGTCGGTCTGGTGTCAGCCTCTCCTCGTGACGGGGTCCGTCTGGTGTCAGCCTCTCCTCGTGACGGTGTCGGTCTGGTGTCATCCTCGCTAGTGACGGTGTCGGTCTGGTGTCAGCCTCTCCTCGTGACGGTGTCGGTCTGGTGTCAGCCTCTCCTCGTGACGGTGTCGGTCTGGTGTCAGCCTCTCCTCGTGACAGGGTCCGTCTGGTGTCAGCCTCGCTAGTGACGGTTTCGGTCTGGTGTCAGCCTCTCCTCGTGACGGTGTCAGTCTGGTGTCAGCCTCGCTAGTGACGGTGTCAGTCTGGTGTCAGCCTCGCTAGTGACGGTGTCAGTCTGGTGTCAGCCTCTCCTCGTGACGGTGTCAGTCTGGTGTCAGCCTCTCCTCGTGACGGTGTCAGTCTGGTGTCAGCCTCGCTAGTGACGGTTTCAGTCTGGTGTCAGCCTCTCCTCGTGACGGTGTCCGTCTGGTGTCAGCCTCTCCTCGTGACGGTGTCAGTCTGGTGTCAGCCTCGCTAGTGACGGGGTCGGTCTGGTGTCAGCCTCTCCTCGTGACGGGGTCGGTCTGGTGTCAGCCTCTCCTCGTGACGGTGTCGGTCTGGTGTCAGCCTCTCCTCGTGACGGGGTCCGTCTGGTGTCAGCCTCTCCTCGTGACGGGGTCGGTCTGGTGTTAGCCTCTCCTCGTGACGGGGTCGGTCTGGTGTCAGCCTCGCTAGTGACGGTTTCAGTCTGGTGTCAGCCTCTCCTCGTGACGGTGTCAGTCTGGTGTCAGCCTCTCCTCGTGACGGTGTCAGTCTGGTGTCAGCCTCGCTAGTGACGGTTTCAGTCTGGTGTCAGCCTCTCCTCGTGACGGTGTCTGTCTGGTGTCAGCCTCGCTAGTGACGGTGTCGGTCTGGTGTCAGCCTCGCTAGTGACGGGGTCGGTCTGGTGTCAGCCTCGCCTCGTGACGGTGTCGGTCTGGTGTCAGCCTCGCCTCGTGACGGTGTCGGTCTGGTGTCATCCTCGCTAGTGACGGTGTCGGTCTGGTGTCATCCTCGCCTCGTGACGGGGTCGGTCTGGTGTCAGCCTCGCTAGTGACGGAGTCGGTCTGGTGTCAGCCTCTCCTCGTGACGGTGTCGGTCTGGTGTCAGCCTCTCCTCGTGACGGTGTCGGTCTGGTGTCAGCCTCTCCTCGTGACAGGGTCCGTCTGGTGTCAGCCTCGCTAGTGACGGTTTCGGTCTGGTGTCAGCCTCTCCTCGTGACGGTGTCAGTCTGGTGTCAGCCTCGCTAGTGACGGTGTCAGTCTGGTGTCAGCCTCGCTAGTGACGGTGTCAGTCTGGTGTCAGCCTCTCCTCGTGACGGTGTCAGTCTGGTGTCATCCTCTCCTAGTGACGGTGTCAGTCTGGTGTCAGACTCGCTAGTGACGGTGTCGGTCTGTTGTCATCCTCGCCTCGTGACGGGGTCGGTCTGGTGTCAGCCTCTCCTCGTGACGGTGTCGGTCTGGTGTCAGCCTCTCCTCGTGACGGGGTCGGTCTGGTGTCAGCCTCTCCTCGTGACGGGGGTCGGTCTGGTTTCAGCCTCGCTAGTGACGGTTTCGGTCTGGTGTCAGCCTCTCCTCGTGACGGTGTCGGTCTGGTGTCAGCCTCGCTAGTGACGGTGTCAGTCTGGTGTCAGCCTCGCTAGTGACGGTGTCAGTCTGGTGTCAGCCTCTCCTTGTGACGGTGTCAGTCTGGTGTCAGCCTCGCTAGTGACGGTTTCAGTCTGGTGTCAGCCTCTCCTCGTGACGGAGTCGGTCTTGTGTCAGCCTCTCCTCGTGACGGTGTCAGTCTGGTGTCAGCCTCGCTAGTGACGGTTTCAGTCTGGTGTCAGCCTCTCCTCGTGACGGTGTCGGTCTGGTGTCATCCTCGCCTCGTGACGGGGTCGGTCTGGTGTCAGCCACGCTAGTGACGGGGTCGGTCTGGTGTCAGCCTCTCCTCGTGACGGTGTCGGTCTGGTGTCAGCCTCTCCTCGTGACGGGGTCGGTCTGGTGTCAGCCTCTCCTCGTGACGGGGTCGGTCTGGTGTCAGCCTCGCTAGTGACGGTTTCAGTCTGGTGTCAGCCTCTCCTCGTGACGGTGTCAGTCTGGTGTCTGCCTCGCTAGTGACGGGGTCGGTCTGGTGTCAGCCTCTTCTCGTGACGGTGTTGGTCTGGTGTCAGCCTCTCCTCGTGACGGGGTCCGTCTGGTGTCAGCCTCTCCTCGTGACGGGGTCGGTCTGGTGTCAGCCTCTCCTCGTGACGGGGTCGGTCTGGTGTCAGCCTCGCCTCGTGACGGTGTCGGTCTGGTGTCAGCCTCGCTAGTGAGGGTGTCGGTCTGGTGTCAGCCTCTCCTCGTGACGGGGTCGGTCTGGTGTCAGCCTCTCCTCGTGACAGGGGTCGGTCTGGTGTCATCCTCGCTAGTGACGGTGTCGGTCTGGTGTCAGCCTCTCCTCGTGACGGGGTCGGTTTGGTGTCAGCCTCTCCTCGTGACGGGGGTCGGTCTGGTGTCAGCCTCGCTAGTGACGGTTTCGGTCTGGTGTCAGCCTCTCCTCGTGACGGTGTCGGTCTGGTGTCATCCTCGCTAGTGACGGGGTCGGTCTGGTGTCAGCCTCGCTAGTGACGGGGTCGGTCTGGTGTCAGCCTCGCTAGTGACGGGGTCGGTCTGGTGTCAGCCTCGCTAGTGACGGGGTCGGTCTGGTGTCATGCTCGCTAGTGACGGTGTCGGTCTGGTGTCATCCTCGCCTCGTGACGGGGTAGGTCTGGTGTCAGCCTCTCCTCGTGACGGGGTCAGTCTGGTGTCAGCCTCGCTAGTGACGGTTTCAGTCTGGTGTAAGCCTCTCCTCGTGACGGTGTCGGTCTGGTGTCAGCCTCGCTAGTGACGGGGTCGGTCTGGTGTCAGCCTCGCTAGTGACGGTGTCGGTCTGGTGTCAGACTCGCCTCGTGACGGTGTCGGTCTGGTGTCAGCCTCGCCTCGTGACGGTGTCGGTCTGGTGTCAGCCTCGCCTCGTGACGGTGTCGGTCTGGTGTCAGCCTCGCCTCGTGACGGTGTCGGTCTGGTGTCAGCCTCTCCTCGTGACGGTGTCGGTCTGGTGTCAGCCTCTCCTCGTGACGGGGTCGGTCTGGTGTCAGCCTCTCCTCGTGACGGGGTCGGTCTGGTGTCAGCCTCTCCTCGTGACGGGGTCGGTCTGGTGTCAGCCTCGCTAGTGACGGGGTCGGTCTGGTGTCAGCCTCTCCTCGTGACGGTGTCGGTCTGGTGTCAGCCTCTCCTCGTGACGGGGTCCGTCTGGTGTCAGCCTCTCCTCGTGACGGGGTCGGTCTGGTGTCAGCCTCTCCTCGTGACGGGGTCGGTCTGGTGTCAGCCTCGCCTCGTGACGGTGTCGGTCTGGTGTCAGCCTCGCTAGTGACGGTGTCGGTCTGGTGTCATCCTCGCTAGTGACAGTTTCAGTCTGGTGTCAGCCTCTCCTCGTGACGGTGTCAGTCTGGTGTCAGCCTCTCCTCGTGACGGTGTCAGACTGGTGTCAGCCTCGCTAGTGACGGTATCAGTCTGGTGTCAGCCTCGCCTCGTGACGGTGTCGGTCTGGTGTCAGCCTCGCTAGTGACGGGGTCGGTCTGGTGTCAGCCTCGCTAGTGACGGGGTCGGTCTGGTGTCAGCCTCTCCTCGTGACGGGGTCGGTTTGGTGTCAGCCTCTCCTCGTGACGGGGGTCGGTCTGGTGTCAGCCTCGCTAGTGACGGTTTCAGTCTGGTGTCAGCCTCTCCTCGTGACGGTGTCGGTCTGGTGTCAGCCTCGCTAGTGACGGGGTCGGTCTGGTGTCAGCCTCTCCTCGTGACGGTGTCGGTCTGGTGTCATCCTCTCCTCGTGACGGGGTCGGTCTGGTGTCAGCCTCTCCTCGTGACGGGTTCGGTCTGGTGTCAGCCTCGCTAGTGACGGTTTCAGTCTGGTGTCAGCCTCGCCTCGTGACGGTGTCGGTCTGGTGTTATGCTCGCTAGTGACGGTGTCGGTCTGTTGTCATCCTCGCCTCGTGACGGGGTCGGTCTGGTGTCAGCCTCTCCTCGTGACGGTGTCGGTCTGGTGTCAGCCTCTCCTCGTGACGGGGTCGGTCTGGTGTCAGCCTCTCCTCGTGACGGGGGTCGGTCTGGTGTCAGCCTCGCCTCGTGACAGTGTCGGTCTGGTGTCAGCCTCGCCTCGTGACGGTGTCGGTCTGGTGTCAGCCTCGCCTCGTGACGGTGTCGGTCTGGTGTCATCCTCGCTAGTGACGGTGTCGGTCTGGTGTCAGCCTCGCTAGTGACGGTGTCGGTCTGGTGTCAGCCTCTCCTCGTGACGGGGTCGGTCTGGTGTCAGCCTCTCCTCGTGACGGGGGTCGGTCTGGTGTCATCCTCGCTAGTGACGGTGGCGGTCTGGTGTCATCCTCGCCTCGTGACGGTGTCGGTCTGGTGTCAGCCTCGCCTCGTGACAGTGTCGGTCTGGTGTCAGCCTCGCCTCGTGACGGTGTCGGTCTGGTGTCAGCCTCGCCTCGTGACGGTGTCGGTCTGGTGTCAGCCTCTCCTCGTGACGGTTTCGGTCTGGTGTCAGCCTCTCCTCGTGACGGTGTCGGTCTGGTGTCAGCCTCGCTAGTGACGGTGTCAGTCTGGTGTCAGCTTCGCTAGTGACGGTTTCAGTCTGATGTCAGCCTCTCCTCGTGACGGTGTCAGTCTGGTGTCAGCCTCTCCTCGTGACGGTGTCGGTCTGGTGTCAGCCTCGCCTCGTGACGGTGTAGGTCTGGTGTCATCCTCGCTAGTGACGGTGTCGGTCTGGT
This sequence comes from Staurois parvus, assembly GCF_062004578.1. NCBI lineage: Eukaryota > Metazoa > Chordata > Amphibia > Anura > Ranidae > Staurois > Staurois parvus. The sequence continues at coordinate 66,390 of NW_028320320.1, read as the reverse complement.
GTCATCCTCGCCTCGTGACGGGGTCGGTCTGGTGTCAGCCTCGCTAGTGACGGGGTCGGTCTGGTGTCAGCCTCTCCTCGTGACGGTGTCGGTCTGGTGTCAGCCTCTCCTCGTGACGGTGTCGGTCTGGTGTCAGCCTCTCCTCGTGACGGGGTCGGTCTGGTGTCAGCCTCGCTAGTGATGGTTTCAGTCTGGTGTCAGCCTCTCCTCGTGACGGTGTCAGTCTGGTGTCTGCCTCGCTAGTGACGGGGTCGGTCCGGTGTCAGCCTCTCCTCGTGACGGTGTCGGTCTGGTGTCAGCCTCTCCTCGTGACGGGGTCCGTCTGGTGTCAGCCTCTCCTCGTGACGGGGTCGGTCTGGTGTCAGCCTCTCCTCGTGACGGGGTCGGTCTGGTGTCAGCCTCGCCTCGTGACGGTGTCGGTCTGGTGTCAGCCTCGCTAGTAACGGTGTCGGTCTCGTGTCAGCCTCTCCTCGTGACGGGGTCGGTCTGGTGTCAGCCTCTCCTCGTGACGGGGGTCGGTCTGGTGTCATCCTCGCTAGTGACGGTGTCGGTCTGGTGTCAGCCTCTCCTCGTGACGGTGTCGGTCTGGTGTCATCCTCGCTAGTGACGGTGTCGGTCTGGTGTCAGCCTCTCCTCGTGACGGGGTCGGTCTGGTGTCAGCCTCGCCTCGTGACGGTGTCGGTCTGGTGTCAGCCTCGCTAGTGACGGTGTCGGTCTGGTGTCAGCCTCTCCTCGTGACGGGGTCGGTCTGGTGTCAGCCTCTCCTCGTGACGGGGGTCGGTCTGGTGTCATCCTCGCTAGTGACGGTGTCGGTCTGGTGTCATCCTCGCCTCGTGACGGTGTCGGTCTGGTGTCATCCTCGCTAGTGACGGTGTCGGTCTGGTGTCAGCCTCTCCTCGTGACGGGGTCGGTTTGGTGTCAGCCTCTCCTCGTGACAGGGGTCGGTCTGGTGTCAGCCTCGCTAGTGACGGTTTCGGTCTGGTGTCAGCCTCTCCTCGTGACGGTGTCGGTCTGGTGTCATCCTCGCTAGTGAAGGTGTCGGTCTGGGGTCATCCTCGCCTCGTGACGGGGTCGGTCTGGTGTCAGCCTCGCCTCGTGACGGTGTCGGTCTGGTGTCAGCCTCGCCTCGTGACGGTGTCGGTCTGGTGTCAGCCTTGCCTCGTGACGATGTCGGTCTGGTGTCAGCCTCGCTAGTGACGGTTTCAGTCTGGTGTCAGCCTCGCCTCGTGACGGTGTCGGTCTGGTGTTATGCTCGCTAGTGACGGTGTCGGTCTGTTGTCATCCTCGCCTCGTGACGGGGTCGGTCTGGTGTCAGCCTCTCCTCGTGACGGTGTCGGTCTGGTGTCAGCCTCTCCTCGTGACGGGGTCGGTCTGGTGTCAGCCTCTCCTCGTGACGGGGGTCGGTCTGGTTTCAGCCTCGCTAGTGACGGTTTCGGTCTGGTGTCAGCCTCTCCTCGTGACGGTGTCGGTCTGGTGTCAGCCTCGCTAGTGACGGTGTCAGTCTGGTGTCAGCCTCGCTAGTGACGGTTTCAGTCTGGTGTCAGCCTCTCCTCGTGACGGTGTCAGTCTGGTGTCAGCCTCTCCTTGTGACGGTGTCAGTCTGGTGTCAGCCTCGCTAGTGACGGTTTCAGTCTGGTGTCAGCCTCTCCTCGTGACGGTGTCGGTCTTGTGTCAGCCTCTCCTCGTGACGGTGTCAGTCTGGTGTCAGCCTCGCTAGTGACGGTTTCAGTCTGGTGTCAGCCTCTCCTCGTGACGGTGTCGGTCTGGTGTCATCCTCGCCTCGTGACGGGGTCGGTCTGGTGTCAGCCACGCTAGTGACGGGGTCGGTCTGGTGTCAGCCTCTCCTCGTGACGGTGTCGGTCTGGTGTCAGCCTCTCCTCGTGACGGGGTCGGTCTGGTGTCAGCCTCTCCTCGTGACGGGGTCGGTCTGGTGTCAGCCTCGCTAGTGACGGTTTCAGTCTGGTGTCAGCCTCTCCTCGTGACGGTGTCAGTCTGGTGTCTGCCTCGCTAGTGACGGGGTCGGTCTGGTGTCAGCCTCTCCTCGTGACGGTGTTGGTCTGGTGTCAGCCTCTCCTCATGACGGGGTCCGTCTGGTGTCAGCCTCTCCTCGTGACGGGGTCGGTCTGGTGTCAGCCTCTCCTCGTGACGGGGTCGGTCTGGTGTCAGCCTCGCCTCGTGACGGTGTCGGTCTGGTGTCAGCCTCGCTAGTGAGGGTGTCGGTCAGGTGTCAGCCTCTCCTCGTGATGGGGTCGGTCTGGTGTCAGCCTCTCCTCGTGACAGGGGTCGGTCTGGTGTCATCCTCGCTAGTGACGGTGTCGGTCTGGTGTCAGCCTCTCCTCGTGACGGGGTCGGTTTGGTGTCAGCCTCTCCTCGTGACGGGGGTCGGTCTGGTGTCAGCCTCGCTAGTGACGGTTTCGGTCTGGTGTCAGCCTCTCCTCGTGACGGTGTCGGTCTGGTGTCATCCTCGCTAGTGACGGTGTCGGTCTGGGGTCATCCTCGCCTCGTGACGGGGTCGGTCTGGTGTCAGCCTCGCCTCGTGACGGTGTCGGTCTGGTGTCAGCCTCGCCTCGTGACGGTGTCGGTCTGGTGTCAGCCTCGCCTCGTGACGGTGTCGGTCTGGTGTCAGCCTCTCCTCGTGACGGTGTCGGTCTGGTGTCATCCTCTCCTCGTGACGGGGTCGGTCTGGTGTCAGCCTCTCCTCGTGACGGGGGTCGGTCTGGTGTCATCCTCGCTAGTGACGGTGGCGGTCTGGTGTCATCCTCGCCTCGTGACGGGGTCGGTCTGGTGTCAGCCTCTCCTCGTGACGGTGTCGGTCTGGTGTCAGCCTCTCCTCGTGATGGGGTCGGTCTGGTGTCAGCCTCTCCTCGTGACGGTGTCGGTCTGGTGTCAGCCTCGCTAGTGACGGTGTCAGTCTGGTGTCAGCCTCGCTAGTGACGGTTTCAGTCTGGTGTCAGCCTCTCCTCGTGACGGTGTCAGTCTGGTGTCAGCCTCGCTAGTGACGGTTTCAGTCTGGTGTCAGCCTCTCCTCGTGACGGTGTCAGTCTGGTGTCAGCCTCTCCTCGTGACGGTGTCGGTCTGGTGTCAGCCTCGCTAGTGACGAAGTCGGTCTGGTGTCAGCCTCGCTAGTGACGGTGTCGGTCTGGTGTCAGCATCGCCTCGTGACGGGGTCGGTCTGGTGTCAGCCTCGCCTCGTGACGGTGTCGGTCTGGTGTCAGCCTCGCCTCGTGACGGTGTCGGTCTGGTGTCAGCCTCGCCTCGTGACGGTGTCAGTCTGGTGTCAGCCTCTCCTCGTGACGGTGTCGGTCTGGTGTCATCCTCTCCTCGTGACGGGGTCGGTCTGGTGTCAGCCTCTCCTCGTGACGGGGTCGGTCTGGTGTCAGCCTCGCTAGTGACGGTTTCAGTCGGGTGTCAGCCTCGCCTCGTGACGGTGTCGGTCTGGTGTTATGCTCGCTAGTGACGGTGTCGGTCTGTTGTCATCCTCGCCTCGTGACGGGGTCGGTCTGGTGTCAGCCTCTCCTCGTGACGGTGTCGGTCTGGTGTCAGCCTCTCCTCGTGACGGGGTCGGTCTGGTGTCAGCCTCTCCTCGTGACGGGGGTCGGTCTGGTGTCAGCCTCGCTAGTGACGGTTTCGGTCTGGTGTCAGCCTCTCCTCGTGACGGTGTCGGTCTGGTGTCAGCCTCGCTAGTGACGGTGTCAGTCTGGTGTCAGCCTCGCTAGTGACGGTTTCAGTCTGGTGTCAGCCTCTCCTCGTGACGGTGTCAGTCTGGTGTTAGCCTCTCCTCGTGACGGTGTCAGTCTGGTGTCAGCCTCGCTAGTGACGGTTTCAGTCTGGTGTCAGCCTCTCCTAGTGACGGTGTCGGTCTGGTGTCAGCCTCTCCTCGTGACGGTGTCAGTCTGGTGTCAGCCTCGCTAGTGACGGTTTCAGTCTGGTGTCAGCCTCTCCTCGTGACGGTGTCGGTCTGGTGTCAGCCTCGCTAGTGACGGGGTCGGTCTGGTGTCAGCCTCGCTAGTGACGGTGTCGGTCTGGTGTCAGCCTCGCCTCGTGACGGTGTCGGTCTGGTGTCAGCCTCGACTCGTGACGGTGTCGGTCTGGTGTCAGCCTCGCCTCGTGACGGTGTCGGTCTGGTGTCATCCTCGCCTCGTGACGGTGTCGGTCTGGTGTCAGCCTCTCCTCGTGACGGTGTCGGTCTGGTGTCAGCCTCTCCTCGTGACGGGGTCGGTCTGGTGTCAGCCTCTCCTCGTGACGGGGTCGGTCTGGTGTCAGCCTCGCTAGTGACGGTTTCAGTCTGGTGTCAGCCTCGCCTCGTGACGGTGTCGGTCTGGTGTCATGCTCGCTAGTGACGGTGTCGGTCTGGTGTCAGCCTCGACTCGTGACGGTGTCGGTCTGGTGTCAGCCTCGCTAGTGACGGTGTCGGTCTGGTGTCAGCCTCGCCTCGTGACGGTGTCGGTCTGGTGTCAGCCTCGCCTCGTGACGGTGTCGGTCTGGTGTCAGCCTCTCCTCGTGACGGTGTCGGTCTGGTGTCAGCCTCGCTAGTGACGGTGTCAGTCTGGTGTTAGCCTCGCTAGTGACAGTTTCAGTCTGGTGTCAGCCTCTCCTCGTGACGGTGTCAGTCTGGTGTCAGCCTCTCCTCGTGACGGTGTCAGTCTGGTGTCAGCCTCGCTAGTGACGGTATCAGTCTGGTGTCAGCCTCGCCTCGTGACGGTGTCGGTCTGGTGTCAGCCTCGCTAGTGACGGGGTCGGTCTGGTGTCAGCCTCGCTAGTGACGGGGTCGGTCTGGTGTCATGCTCGCTAGTGACGGTGTCGGTCTGGTGTCATCCTCGCCTCGTGACGGAGTAGGTCTGGTGTCAGCCTCTCCTCGTGACGGGGTCAGTCTGGTGTCAGCCTCGCTAGTGACGGTTTCAGTCTGGTGTCAGCCTCTCCTCGTGACGGTGTCGGTCTGGTGTCAGCCTCTCCTCGTGACGGTGTCAGTCCGGTGTCAGCCTCGCTAGTGACGGTTTCAGTCTGGTGTAAGCCTCGCCTCGTGACGGTGTCGGTCTGGTGTCAGCCTCTCCTCGTGATGGTGTCGGTCTGGTGTCAGCCTCTCCTCGTGACTGGTTCGGTCTGGTGTCATCCTCTCCTCGTGACGGGGTCGGTCTGGTGTCAGCCTCGCTAGTGACGGGGTCGGTCTGGTGTCAGCCTCTCCTAATGACGGTGTCGGTCTGGTGTCAGCCTCTCCTCGTGACGGGGTCCGTCTGGTGTCAGCCTCTCCTCGTGACGGGGTCGGTCTGGTGTCAGCCTCTCCTCGTGACTGGGTCGGTCTGGTGTCAGCCTCGCCTCGTGACGGTGTCGGTCTGGTGTCAGCCTCGCCTCGTGACGGTGTCGGTCTGGTGTCAGCCTCTCCTCGTGACGGGGTCGGTCTGGTGTCAGCCTCTCCTCGTGACGGGGGTCGGTCTGGTGTCATCCTCGCTAGTGACGGTGTCGGTCAGGTGTCATCCTCGCTAGTGACGGTGTCGGTCTGGTGTCATCCTCGCCTCGTGACGGGGTCGGTCTGGTGTCAGCCTCGCTAGTGACGGGGTCGGTCTGGTGTCAGCCTCTCCTCGTGACGGTGTCGGTCTGGTGTCAGCCTCGCTAGTGACGGTGTCAGTCTGGTGTTAGCCTCGCTAGTGACAGTTTCAGTCTGGTGTCAGCCTCTCCTCGTGACGGTGTCAGTCTGGTGTCAGCCTCTCCTCGTGACGGTGTCAGTCTGGTGTCAGCCTCGCTAGTGACGGTATCAGTCTGGTGTCAGCCTCGCCTCGTGACGGTGTCGGTCTGGTGTCAGCCTCGCTAGTGACGGGGTCGGTCTGGTGTCAGCCTCGCTAGTGACGGGGTCGGTCTGGTGTCAGCCACGCTAGTGACGGTGTCGGTCTGGTGTCAGCCTCTCCTCGTGACGGGGTCGGTCTGGTGTCAGCCTCTCCTCGTGACGGGAGTCGGTCTGGTGTCATCCTCGCTAGTGACGGTGTCGGTCTGGTGTCATCCTCGCCTCGTGACGGTGTCGGTCTGGTGTCATCCTCGCTAGTGACGGTGTCGATCTGGTGTCAGCCTCTCCTCGTGACGGGGTCGGTTTGGTGTCAGCCTCTCCTCGTGACGGGGGTCGGTCTGGTGTCAGCCTCGCTAGAGACGGTTTCAGTCTGGTGTCAGCCTCTCCTCGTGACGGTGTCGGTCTGGTGTCAGCCTCGCTAGTGACGGGTTCGGTCTGGTGTCAGCCTCGCTAGTGAAGGTGTCGGTCTGGTGTCAGCCTCGCCTCGTGACGGGGTCGGTCTGGTGTCAGCCTCGCCTCGTGACGGTGTCGGTCTGGTGTCAGCCTCGCCTCGTGACGGTGTCGGTCTGGTGTCAGCCTCGCCTCGTGACGGTGTCGGTCTGGTGTCAGCCTCTCCTCGTGACGGTGTCGGTCTGGTGTCATCCTCTCCTCGTGACGGGGTCGGTCTGGTGTCAGCCTCTCCTCGTGACGGGGTCGGTCTGGTGTCAGCCTCGCTAGTGACGGTTTCAGTCTGGTGTCAGCCTCGCCTCGTGACGGTGTCGGTCTGGTGTTATGCTCGCTAGTGACGGTGTCGGTCTGTTGTCATCCTCGCCTCGTGACGGGGTCGGTCTGGTGTCAGCCTCTCCTCGTGACGGTGTCGGTCTGGTGTCAGCCTCTCCTCGTGACGGGGTCGGTCTGGTGTCAGCCTCTCCTCGTGACGGGGGTCGGTCTGGTTTCAGCGTCGCCTCGTGACAGTGTCGGTCTGGTGTCAGCCTCGCCTCGTGACGGTGTCGGTCTGGTGTCAGCCTCGCCTCGTGACAGTGTCGGTCTGGTGTCATCCTCGCTAGTGACGGTGTCGGTGTGTTGTCATCCTCGCCTCGTGACGGGGTAGGTCTGGTGTCAGCCACGCTAGTGACGGTGTCGGTCTGCTGTCAGCCTCTCCTCGTGACGGGGTCGGTCTGGTGTCAGCCTCGCCTCGTGACGGTGTCGGTCTGGTGTCAGCCTCGCTAGTGACGGTGTCGGTCTGGTGTCAGCCTCTCCTCGTGACGGGGTCGGTCTGGTGTCAGCCTCTCCTCGTGACGGGGGTCGGTCTGGTGTCATCCTCGCCTCGTGACGGTGTCGGTCTGGTGTCATCCTCTCCTCGTGACGGGGTCGGTCTGGTGTCAGCCTCGCTAGTGACGGTTTCAGTCTGGTGTCAGCCTCGCCTCGTGACGGTGTCGGTCTGGTGTTATGCTCGCTAGTGACGGTGTCGGTCTGGTGTCATCCTCGCCTCGTGACGGTGTCGGTCTGGTGTCATCCTCGCCTCGTGACGGTGTCGGTCTGGTGTCAGCCTCGCCTCGTGACGGTGTCGGTCTGGTGTCAGCCTCGCCTCGTGACGGTGTCGGTCTGGTGTCAGCCTCTCCTCGTGACGGTGTCGGTCTGGTGTCATCCTCTCCTCGTGACGGGGTCGGTCTGGTGTCAGCCTCGCTAGTGACGGTTTCAGTCTGGTGTCAGCCTCGCCTCGTGACGGTGTCGGTCTGGTGTTATGCTCGCTAGTGACGGTGTCGGTCTGTTGTCATCCTCGCCTCGTGACGGGGTCGGTCTGGTGTCAGCCTCTCCTCGTGACGGTGTCGGTCTGGTGTCAGCCTCTCCTCGTGACGGGGTCGGTCTGGTGTCAGCCTCTCCTCGTGACGGGGGTCGGTCTGGTGTCAGCCTCGCTAGTGACGGTTTTGGTCTGGTGTCAGCCTCTCCTCGTGACGGTGTCGGTCTGGTGTCAGCCTCGCTAGTGACTGTGTCAGTCTGGTGTCAGCCTCGCTAGTGACGGTTTCAGTCTGGTGTCAGCCTCTCCTCGTGACGGTGTCAGTCTGGTGTCAGCCTCTCCTCGTGACGGTGTCAGTCTGGTGTCAGCCTCGCTAGTGACGGTTTCAGTCTGGTGTCAGCCTCTCCTCGTGACGGTATCAGTTTGGTGTCAGCCTCGCTAGTGACGGTGTCAGTCTGGTGTCAGCCTCGCTAGTGACGGTTTCAGTCTGGTGTCAGCCTCTCCTCGTGACGGTGTCGGTCTGCTGTCAGCCTCGCTAGTGACGGTGTCGGTCTGGTGTCAGCCTCTCCTCGTGACGGGGTCGGTTTGGTGTCAGCCTCTCCTCGTGACGGGGGTCGGTCTGGTGTCAGCCTCGCTAGTGACGGTTTCGGTCTGGTGTCAGCCTCTCCTCGTGACGGTGTCGGTCTGGTGTCATCCTCGCTAGTGACGGTGTCGGTCTGGGGTCATCCTCGCCTCGTGACGGGGTCGGTCTGGTGTCAGCCTCGCCTCGTGACGGTGTCGGTCTGGTGTCAGCCTCTCCTCGTGACGGTGTCGGTCTGGTGTCATCCTCGCCTTGTGACGGGGTCGGTCTGGTGTCAGCCTCTCCTCGTGACGGTGTCGGTCTGGTGTCAGCCTCTCCTCGTGACGGGGTCGGTCTGGTGTCAGCCTCTCCTCGTGACGGGGGTCGGTCTGGTGTCAGCCTCGCTAGTGACGGTTTCAGTCTGGTGTCAGCCTCTCCTCGTGACGGTGTCAGTCTGGTGTCAGCCTCTCCTCGTGACGGTGTCAGTCTGGTGTCATCCTCGCTAGTGACGGTGTCGGTCTGGTGTCATCCTCGCCTCGTGACGGTGTCGGTCTGGTGTCATCCTCGCTAGTGACGGTGTCGGTCTGGTGTCAGCCTTTCCTCGTGACGGGGTCGGTTTGGTGTCAGCCTCTCCTCGTGACGGGGTCGGTCTGGTGTCAGCCTCGCTAGTGACGGTTTCAGGCTGGTGTCAGCCTCTCCTCGTGACGGTGTCAGTCTGGTGTCTGCCTCGCTAGTGACGGGGTCGGTCTGGTGTCAGCCTCTCCTCGTGACGGTGTCGGTCTGGTGTCAGCCTCGCCTCGTGACGGTGTCGGTCTGGTGTCAGCCTCGCCTCGTGACGGTGTCGGTCTGGTGTCAGCCTCTCCTCGTGACGGTGTCGGTCTGGTGTCATCCTCTCCTCGTGACTGGGTCGGTCTGGTGTCAGCCTCTCCTCGTGACGGGGTCGGTCTGGTGTCAGCCTCGCTAGTGACGGTTTCAGTCTGGTGTCATCCTCGCCTCGTGACGGGGTCGGTCTGGTGTCAGCCTCTCCTCGTGACGGTGTCGGTCTGGTGTCAGCCTCTCCTCGTGACGGGGGTCGGTCTGGTGTCAGCCTCGCTAGTGACGGTGTCAGTCTGGTGTCAGCCTCGCTAGTGACGGTTTCAGTCTGGTGTCAGCCTCTCCTCGTGACGGTGTCAGTCTGGTGTCAGCCTCTCCTCGTGACGGTGTCAGTCTGGTGTCAGCCTCGCTAGTGACGGTGTCGATCTGGTGTCAGCCTCTCCTCGTGACGGTGTCGGTCTGGTGTCAGCCTCTCCTCGTGACGGGGTCGGTCTGGTGTCAGCCTCTCCACGTGACGGTGTCAGTCTGGTGTCAGCCTCGCTAGTGACGGTGTCAGTCTGGTGTCAGCCTCTCCACGTGACGGTGTCAGTCTGGTGTCAGCCTCGCTAGTGACGGTGTCGGTCTGGTGTCAGCCTCTCCTCGTGACGGTGTCGGTCTGGTGTCAGCCTCTCCTCGTGACGGGGTCGGACTGGTGTCAGCCTCGCTAGTGACGGTTTCAGTCTGGTGTCAGCCTCTCCTCGTGACGGTGTCGGTCTGGTGTCAGCCTCGCCTCGTGACGGTGTCGGTCTGGTGTCAGCCTCGCCTCGTGACGGTGTCAGTCTGGTGTCAGCCTCTCCTCGTGACGGTGTCGGTCTGGTGTCATCCTCTCCTCGTGACGGGGTCGGTCTGGTGTCAGCCTCTCCTCGTGACGGGGTCGGTCTGGTGTCAGCCTCGCTAGTGACGGTTTCAGTCTGGTGTCAGCCTCGCCTCGTGACGGTGTCGGTCTGGAGTTATGCTCGCTAGTGACGGTGTCGGTCTGTTGTCATCCTCGCCTCGTGACGGGGTCGGTCTGGTGTCAGCCTCTCCTCGTGACAGTGTCGGTCTGGTGTCAGCCTCTCCTCGTGACGGGGGTCGGTTTGGTGTCAGCCTCGCTAGTGACGGTGTCAGTCTGGTGTCAGCCTCGCTAGTGACGGTTTCAGTCTGGTGTCAGCCTCTCCTCGTGACGGTGTCAGTCTGGTGTCAGCCTCGCCTCGTGACGGTCTCAGTCTGGTGTCAGCCTCGCTAGTGACGGTGTCGATCTGGTGTCAGCCTCTCCTCGTGACGGTGTCGGTCTGGTGTCAGCCTCTCCTCGTGACGGGGTCGGTCTGGTGTCAGCCTCTCCTCGTGACGGGGTCGGTCTGGTGTCAGCCTCGCTAGTGACGGTTTCAGTCTGGTGTCAGCCTCTCCTCGTGACGGTGTCAGTCTGGTGTCTGCCTCGCTAGTGACGGGGTCGGTCTGGTGTCAGCCTCTCCTCGTGACGGTGTCGGTCTGGTGTCAGCCTCTCCTCGTGACGGGGTCCGTCTGGTGTCAGCCTCTCCTCGTGACGGGGTCGGTCTGGTGTCAGCCTCTCCTCGTGACGGGGTCGGTCTGGTGTCAGCCTCGCCTCGTGACGGTGTCGGTCTGGTGTCAGCCTCGCTAGTGACGGTGTCGGTCTGGTGTCAGCCTCTCCTCGTGACGGGGTCGGTCTGGTGTCAGCCTCTCCTCGTGACGGGGGTCGGTCTGGTGTCAGCCTCGCTAGTGACGGTTTCAGTCTGGTGTTAGCCTCTCCTCGTGACGGTGTCAGTCTGGTGTCAGCCTCTCCACGTGACGGTGTCAGTCTGGTGTCAGCCTCGCTAGTGACGGTGTCGGTCTGGTGTCAGCCTCTCCTCAAGACGGTGTCGGTCTGGTGTCAGCCTCTCCTCGTGACGGGGTCGGTCTGGTGTCAGCCTCTCCTCGTGACGGGGTCGGTCTGGTGTCAGCCTCGCTAGTGACGGTTTCAGTCTGGTGTCAGCCTCTCCTCGTGACGGTGTCAGTCTGGTGTCTGCCTCGCTAGTGACGGGGTCGGTCTGGTGTCAGCCTCTCCTCGTGACGGTGTCGGTCTGGTGTCAGCCTCTCCTCGTGACGGGGTCCGTCTGGTGTCAGCCTCTCCTCGTGACTGGGTCGGTCTGGTGTCAGCCTCTCCTCGTGACGTGGTCGGTCTGGTGTCAGCCTCTCCTCGTGACGGGGTCGGTCTGGTGTCAGCCTCTCCTCGTGACGGGGGTCGGTCTGGTGTCATCCTCGCTAGTGACGGTGTCGGTCTGGTGTCATCCTCGCCTCGTGACGGTGTCGGTCTAGTGTCATCCTCGCTAGTGACGGTGTCGGTCTGGTGTCATCCTCGCTAGTGACGGTGTCGGTCTGGTGTCATCCTCGCCTCGTGACGGTGTCGGTCTAGTGTCATCCTCGCTAGTGACGGTGTCGGTCTGGTGTCAGCCTTTCCTCGTGACGGGTTCGGTTTGGTGTCAGCCTCTCCTCGTGACAGGGTCGGTCTGGTGTCAGCCTCGCTAGTGACGGTTTCAGTCTGGTGTCAGCCTCTCCTCGTGACGGTGTCGGTCTGGTGTCAGCCTCTCCTCGTGACGGTGTCGGTCTGGTGTCATCCTCTCCTCGTGACGGGGTCGGTCTGGTGTCAGCCTCTCCTCGTGACGGTGTCGGTCTGGTGTCAGCCTCTCCTCGTGACGGGGGTCGGTCTGGTGTCAGCCTCGCTAGTGACGGTGTCAGTCTGGTGTCAGCCTTGCTAGTGACGGTTTCAGTCTAGTGTCAGCCTCTCCTCGTGACGGTGTCAGTCTGGTGTCAGCCTCTCCTCGTGACGGTGTCAGTCTGGTGTCAGCCTCACTAGTGACGGTGTCGATCTGGTGTCAGCCTCTCCTCGTGACGGTGTCGGTCTGGTGTCAGCCTCTCCTCGTGACGGGGTCGGTCTGGTGTCAGCCTCTCCTCGTGACGGGGTCGGTCTGGTGTCAGCTTCGCTAGTGACGGTTTCAGTCTGGTGTCAGCCTCTCCTCGTGACGGTGTCGGTCTGGTGTCAGCCTTGCTAGTGACGGTTTCAGTCTGGTGTCAGCCTCTCCTCGTGACGGTGTCAGTCTGGTGTCAGCCTCTCCTCGTGACGGTGTCAGTCTGGTGTCAGCCTCGCTAGTGACGGTGTCGATCTGGTGTCAGCCTCTCCTCGTGACGGGGTCGGTCTGGTGTCAGCCTCTCCTCGTGACGGTGTCGGTCTGGTGTCAGCCTCTCCTCGTGACGGGGTCGGTCTGGTGTCAGCCTCTCCTCGTGACGGGGGTCGGTCTGGTGTCAGCCTCGCTAGTGACGGTTTCGGTCTGGTGTCAGCCTCTCCTCGTGACGGTGTCGGTCTGGTGTCAGCCTCGCTAGTGACGGTGTCAGTCTGGTGTCAGCCTCGCTAGTGACGGTTTCAGTCTGGTGTCAGCCTCTCCTCGTGACGGTGTCAGTCTGGTGTCAGCCTCTCCTCGTGACAGTGTCAGTCTGGTGTCAGCCTCGCTAGTGACAGTTTCAGTCTGGTGTCAGCCTCTCCTCGTGACGGTGTCAGTTTGGTGTCAGCCTCGCTAGTGACGGTGTCAGTCTGGTGTCAGCCTCGCTAGTGACGGTTTCAGTCTGGTGTCAGCCTCTCCTCGTGACGGTGTCGGTCTGCTGTCAGCCTCGCTAGTGACGGGGTCGGTCTGGTGTCAGCCTCGCTAGTGACGGGGTCGGTCTGGTGTCAGCCTCGCTAGTGACGGGGTCGGTCTGGTGTCAGCCTCGCCTCGTGACGGTGTCGGTCTGGTGTCAGCCTCGCCTCGTGACGGTGTCGGTCTGGTGTCAGCCTCGCCTCGTGACGGTGTCGGTCTGGTGTCAGCCTCGCCTCGTGACGGTGTCGGTCTGGTGTCAGCCTCGCCTCGTGACGGTGTCGGTCTGGTGTCAGCCTCGCCTCGTGACGGTGTCGGTCTGGTGTCAGCCTCTCCTCGTGACGGTGTCGGTCTGGTGTCAGCCTTTCCTCGTGACGGGGTCGGTCTGGTGTCAGCCTCTCCTCGTGACGGGGTCGGTCTGGTGTCAGCCTCTCCTCGTGACGGGGTCGGTCTGGTGTCAGCCTCGCTAGTGACGGTTTCAGTCTGGTGTCAGCCTCGCCTCGTGACGGTGTCCGTCTGGTGTCATCCTCGCTAGTGACGGTGTCGGTCTGGTGTCATCCTCGCCTCGTGACGGTGTCGGTCTAGTGTCATCCTCGCTAGTGACGGTGTCGGTCTGGTGTCAGCCTTTCCTCGTGACGGGTTCGGTTTGGTGTCAGCCTCTCCTCGTGACAGGGTCGGTCTGGTGTCAGCCTCGCTAGTGACGGTTTCAGTCTGGTGTCAGCCTCTCCTCGTGACGGTGTCGGTCTGGTGTCAGCCTCTCCTCGTGACGGTGTCGGTCTGGTGTCATCCTCTCCTCGTGACGGGGTCGGTCTGGTGTCAGCCTCTCCTCGTGACGGTGTCGGTCTGGTGTCAGCCTCTCCTCGTGACGGGGGTCGGTCTGGTGTCAGCCTCGCTAGTGACGGTGTCAGTCTGGTGTCAGCCTTGCTAGTGACGGTTTCAGTCTAGTGTCAGCCTCTCCTCGTGACGGTGTCAGTCTGGTGTCAGCCTCTCCTCGTGACGGTGTCAGTCTGGTGTCAGCCTCACTAGTGACGGTGTCGATCTGGTGTCAGCCTCTCCTCGTGACGGTGTCGGTCTGGTGTCAGCCTCTCCTCGTGACGGGGTCGGTCTGGTGTCAGCCTCTCCTCGTGACGGGGTCGGTCTGGTGTCAGCTTCGCTAGTGACGGTTTCAGTCTGGTGTCAGCCTCTCCTCGTGACGGTGTCGGTCTGGTGTCAGCCTTGCTAGTGACGGTTTCAGTCTGGTGTCAGCCTCTCCTCGTGACGGTGTCAGTCTGGTGTCAGCCTCTCCTCGTGACGGTGTCAGTCTGGTGTCAGCCTCGCTAGTGACGGTGTCGATCTGGTGTCAGCCTCTCCTCGTGACGGGGTTGGTCTGGTGTCAGCCTCTCCTCGTGACGGTGTCGGTCTGGTGTCAGCCTCTCCTCGTGACGGGGTCGGTCTGGTGTCAGCCTCTCCTCGTGACGGGGGTCGGTCTGGTGTCAGCCTCGCTAGTGACGGTTTCGGTCTGGTGTCAGCCTCTCCTCGTGACGGTGTCGGTCTGGTGTCAGCCTCGCTAGTGACGGTGTCAGTCTGGTGTCAGCCTCGCTAGTGACGGTTTCAGTCTGGTGTCAGCCTCTCCTCGTGACGGTGTCAGTCTGGTGTCAGCCTCTCCTCGTGACAGTGTCAGTCTGGTGTCAGCCTCGCTAGTGACAGTTTCAGTCTGGTGTCAGCCTCTCCTCGTGACGGTGTCAGTTTGGTGTCAGCCTCGCTAGTGACGGTGTCAGTCTGGTGTCAGCCTCGCTAGTGACGGTTTCAGTCTGGTGTCAGCCTCTCCTCGTGACGGTGTCGGTCTGCTGTCAGCCTCGCTAGTGACGGGGTCGGTCTGGTGTCAGCCTCGCTAGTGACGGGGTCGGTCTGGTGTCAGCCTCGCTAGTGACGGGGTCGGTCTGGTGTCAGCCTCGCCTCGTGACGGTGTCGGTCTGGTGTCAGCCTCGCCTCGTGACGGTGTCGGTCTGGTGTCAGCCTCGCCTCGTGACGGTGTCGGTCTGGTGTCAGCCTCGCCTCGTGACGGTGTCGGTCTGGTGTCAGCCTCGCCTCGTGACGGTGTCGGTCTGGTGTCAGCCTCTCCTCGTGACGGTGTCGGTCTGGTGTCAGCCTTTCCTCGTGACGGGGTCGGTCTGGTGTCAGCCTCTCCTCGTGACGGGGTCGGTCTGGTGTCAGCCTCTCCTCGTGACGGGGTCGGTCTGGTGTCAGCCTCGCTAGTGACGGTTTCAGTCTGGTGTCAGCCTCGCCTCGTGACGGTGTCCGTCTGGTGTCATCCTCGCTAGTGACGGTGTCGGTCTGGTGTCAGCCTCGCCTCGTTACGGGGTCGGTCTGGTGTCAGCCTTGCTAGTGACGGTTTCGGTCTGGTGTCAGCCTCTCCTCGTGACGGTGTCGGTCTGGTGTCAGCCTCGCTAGTGACGGTTTCAGTCTGGTGTCAGCCTCTCCTCGTGACGGTGTCAGTCTGGTGTCAGCCTCTCCTCGTGACGGTGTCAGTCTGGTGTCAGCCTCGCTAGTGACGGTGTCGGTCTGGTGTCAGCCTCTCCTCGTGACGGTGTCGGTCTGGTGTCAGCCTCTCCTCGTGACGGGGTCGGTCTGGTGTCAGCCTCTCCTCGTGACGGGGTCGGTCTGGTGTCAGCCTCGCTAGTGACGGTGTCGGTCTGGTGTCATCCTCGCCTCGTGACGGTGTCGGTCTGGTGTCATCCTCGCTAGTGACGGTGTCGGTCTGGTGTCAGCCTCTCCTCGTGACGGGGTCGGTTTGGTGTCAGCCTCTCCTCGTGACGGGGGTCGGTCTGGTGTCAGCCTCGCTAGTGACGGTTTCGGTCTGGTGTCAGCCTCTCCTCGTGACGGTGTCGGTCTGGTGTCATCCTCGCTAGTGACGGTGTCGGTCTGGGGTCATCCTCGCCTCGTGACGGGGTCGGTCTGGTGTCAGCCTCGCCTCGTGACGGTGTCGGTCTGGTGTCAGCCTCTCCTCGTGACGGTGTCGGTCTGGTGTCATCCTCGCCTCGTGACGGGTCGGTCTGGTGTCAGCCTCTCCTCGTGACGGTGTCGGTCTGGTGTCAGCCTCTCCTCGTGACGGGGTCGGTCTGGTGTCAGCCTCTCCTCGTGACGGGGGTCGGTCTGGTGTCAGCCTCGCTAGTGACGGTTTCAGTCTGGTGTCAGCCTCTCCTCGTGACGGTGTCAGTCTGGTGTCAGCCTCTCCTCGTGACGGTGTCAGTCTGGTGTCAGCCTCGCTAGTGACGGTGTCGGTCTGGTGTCAGCCTCTCCTCGTGACGGGGTCGGTCTGGTGTCAGCCTCGCTAGTGACGGTTTCGGTCTGGTGTCAGCCTCTCCTCGTGACGGTGTCGGTCTGGTGTCAGCCTCGCTAGTGACGGTTTCAGTCTGGTGTCAGCCTCTCCTCGTGACGGTGTCAGTCTGGTGTCAGCCTCTCCTCGTGACGGTGTCAGTCTGGTGTCAGCCTCGCTAGTGACGGTGTCGGTCTGGTGTCAGCCTCTCCTCGTGACGGTGTCGGTCTGGTGTCAGCCTCTCCTCGTGACGGGGTCGGTCTGGTGTCAGCCTCTCCTCGTGACGGGGTCGGTCTGGTGTCAGCCTCGCTAGTGACGGTTTCAGTCTGGTGTCAGCCTCTCCTTGTGACGGTGTCAGTCTGGTGTCTGCCTCGCTAGTGACGGTGTCGGTCTGGTGTCAGCCTCTCCTCGTGACGGTGTCGGTCTGGTGTCATCCTCTCCTCGTGACGGGGTCGGTCTGGTGTCAGCCTCTCCTCGTGACGGGGTCGGTCTGGTGTTAGCCTCGCTAGTGACGGTTTCAGTCTGGTGTCAGCCTCGCCTCGTGACGGTGTCGGTCTGGTGTTATGCTCGCTAGTGACGGTGTCGGTCTGTTGTCATCCTCGCCTCGTGACGGGGTCGGTCTGGTGTCAGCCTCTCCTCGTGACGGTGTCGGTCTGGTGTCAGCCTCTCCTCGTGACGGGGGTCGGTCTGGTGTCAGCCTCGCTAGTGACAGTGTCAGTCTGGTGTCAGCCTCGCTAGTGACGGTTTCAGTCTGGTGTCAGCCTCTCCTCGTGACGGTGTCAGTCTGGTGTCAGCCTCTCCTCGTGACGGTGTCAGTCTGGTGTCAGCCTCGCTAGTGACGGGGTCGATCTGGTGTCAACCTCTCCTCGTGACGGTGTCGGTCTGGTGTCAGCCTCTCCTCGTGACGGGGTCGGTCTGGTGTCTGCCTCTCCTCGTGACGGGGTCGGTCTGGTGTCAGCCTCGCTAGTGACGGTTTCAGTCTGGTGTCAGCCTCTCCTCGTGACGGTGTCAGTCTGGTGTCTGCCTCGCTAGTGACGGGGTCGGTCTGGTGTCAGCCTCTCCTCGTGACGGTGTCGGTCTGGTGTCAGCCTCTCCTCGTGACGGGGTCCGTCTGGTGTCAGCCTCTCCTCGTGACGGGGTCGGTCTGGTGTCAGCCTCTCCTCGTGACGGGGTCGGTCTGGTGTCAGCCTCGCCTCGTGACGGTGTCGGTCTGGTGTCAGCCTCGCTAGTGACGGTGTCGGTCTGGTGTCAGCCTCTCCTCGTGACGGGGTCGGTCTGGTGTCAGCCTCTCCTCGTGACGGGGGTCGGTCTAGTCATCCTCGCTAGTGACGGTGTCGGTCTGGTGTCATCCTCGCCTCGTGACGGTGTCGGTCTGGTTTCATCCTCGCTAGTGACGGTGTCGGTCTGGTGTCAGCCTCTCCTCGTGACGGGGTCGGTTTGGTGTCAGCCTCTCCTCATGACGGGGGTCGGTCTGGTGTCAGCCTCGCTAGTGACGGTTTCGGTCAGATGTCAGCCTCTCCTCGTGACGGTGTCGGTCTGGTGTCATCCTCGCTAGTGACGGTGTCGGTCTGGGGTCATCCTCGCCTCGTGACGGGGTCGGTCTGGTGTCAGCCTCGCCTCGTGACGGTGTCGGTCTGGTGTCAGCCTCGCCTCGTGACGGTGTCGGTCTGGTGTCAGCCTCGCCTCGTGACGGTGTCGGTCTGGTGTCAGCCTCTCCTCGTGACGGTGTCGGTCTGGTGTCATCCTCTCCTCGTGACGGGGTCGGTCTGGTGTCAGCCTCTCCTCGTGACGGGGTCGGTCTGTTGTCAGCCTCGCTAGTGACGGTTTCAGTCTGGTGTCAGCCTCGCCTCGTGACGGTGTCGGTCTGGTGTTATGCTCGCTAGTGACGGTGTCGGTCTGTTGTCATCCTCGCCTCGTGACGGGGTCGGTCTGGTGTCAGCCTCTCCTCGTGACGGTGTCGGTCTGGTGTCAGCCTCGCTAGTGACGGTGTCAGTCTGGTGTCAGCCTCGCTAGTGACGGTTTCAGCCTGGTGTCAGCCTCTCCTCGTGACGGTGTCAGTCTGGTGTCAGCCTCTCCTCGTGACGGTGTCGGTCTGGTGTCAGCCTCGCTAGTGACGGTTTCAGTCTGGTGTCAGCCTCTCCTCGTGACGGTGTCAGTTTGGTGTCAGCCTCGCTAGTGACGGTGTCAGTCTGGTGTCAGCCTCGCTAGTGACGGTTTCGGTCTGGTGTCAGCCTCTCCTCGTGACGGTGTCGGTCTGGTGTCAGCCTCGCTAGTGACGGTGTCAGTCTGGTGTCAGCCTCGCTAGTGACGGTTTCAGTCTGGTGTCAGCCTCTCCTCGTGACGGTGTCAGTCTGGTGTCAGCCTCTCCTCGTGACGGTGTCAGTCTGGTGTCAGCCTCGCTAGTGACGGTTTCAGTCTGGTGTCAGCCTCTCCTCGTGACGGTGTCAGTTTGGTGTCAGCCTCGCTAGTGACGGTGTCAGTCTGGTGTCAGCCTTGCTAGTGACGGTTTCAGTCTGGTGTCAGCCTCTCCTCGTGACGGTGTCGGTCTGCTGTCAGCCTCGCTAGTGACGGGGTCGGTCTGGTGTCAGCCTCGCTAGTGACGGTGTCGGTCTGGTGTCAGCCTCGCCTCGTGACGGGGTCGGTCTGGTGTCAGCCTCGCCTCGTGACGGTGTCGGTCTGGTGTCACCCTCGCCTCGTGACGGTGTCGGTCTGGTGTCAGCCTCGCCTCGTGACGGTGTCGGTCTGGTGTCAGCCTCTCCTCGTGACGGTGTCGGTCTGGTGTCATCCTCTCCTCGTGACGGGGTCGGTCTGGTGTCAGCCTCTCCTCGTGATGGGGTCGGTCTGGTGTCAGCCTCGCTAGTGACGGTTTCAGTCTGGTGTCAGCCTCGCCTCGTGACGGTGTCGGTCTGGTGTTATGCTCGCTAGTGACGGTGTCGGTCTGTTGTCATCCTCGCTTCGTGACGGGGTCGGTCTGGTGTCAGCCTCTCCTCGTGACGGTGTCGGTCTGGTGTCAGCCTCTCCTCGTGACGGGGGTCGGTCTGGTGTCAGCCTCGCTAGTGACGGTTTCGGTCTGGTGTCAGCCTCTCCTCGTGACGGTGTCGGTCTGGTGTCAGCCTCGCTAGTGACGGTGTCAGTATGGTGTCAGCCTCGCTAGTGACGGTTTCAGTCTGGTGTCAGCCTCTCCTCGTGACGGTGTCAGTCTGGTGTCAGCCTCTCCTCGTGACGGTGTCAGTCTGGTGTCAGCCTCGCTAGTGACGGTTTCAGTCTGGTGTCAGCCTCTCCTCGTGACGGTGTCGGTCTGGTGTCAGCCTCTCCTCGTGACGGTGTCGGTCTGGTGTCATCCTCGCTAGTGACGGTGTCGGTCTGGGGTCATCCTCGCCTCGTGACGGGGTCGGTCTGGTGTCAGCCTCGCCTCGTGACGGTGTCGGTCTGGTGTCAGCCTCTCCTCGTGACGGTGTCGGTCTGGTGTCATCCTCGCCTCGTGACGGGTCGGTCTGGTGTCAGCCTCTCCTCGTGACGTTGTCGGTCTGGTGTCAGCCTCTCCTCGTGACGGGGTCGGTCTGGTGTCAGCCTCTCCTCGTGACGGGGGTCGGTCTGGTGTCAGCCTCGCTAGTGACGGTTTCAGTCTGGTGTCAGCCTCTCCTCGTGACGGTGTCAGTCTGGTGTCAGCCTCTCCTCGTGACGGTGTCAGTCTGGTGTCAGCCTCGCTAGTGACGGTGTCGGTCTGGTGTCAGCCTCTCCTCGTGACGGGGTCGGTCTGGTGTCAGCCTCGCTAGTGACGGTTTCGGTCTGGTGTCAGCCTCTCCTCGTGACGGTGTCGGTCTGGTGTCAGCCTCGCTAGTGACGGTTTCAGTCTGGTGTCAGCCTCTCCTCGTGACGGTGTCAGTCTGGTGTCAGCCTCTCCTCGTGACGGTGTCAGTCTGGTGTCAGCCTCGCTAGTGACGGTGTCGGTCTGGTGTCAGCCTCTCCTCGTGACGGTGTCGGTCTGGTGTCAGCCTCTCCTCGTGACGGGGTCGGTCTGGTGTCAGCCTCTCCTCGTGACGGGGTCGGTCTGGTGTCAGCCTCGCTAGTGACGGTTTCAGTCTGGTGTCAGCCTCTCCTTGTGACGGTGTCAGTCTGGTGTCTGCCTTGCTAGTGACGGGGTCGGTCTGGTGTCAGCCTCTCCTCGTGACGGTGTCGGTCTGGTGTCAGCCTCTCCTCGTGACGGGGTCCGTCTGGTGTCAGCCTCTCCTCGTGACGGGGTCGGTCTGGTGTCAGCCTCTCCTCGTGACGGGGTCGGTCTGGTGTCAGCCTCGCTAGTGACGGTTTCAGTCTGGTGTCAGCCTCTCCTCGTGACGGTGTCAGTCTGGTGTCTGCCTCGCTAGTGACGGGGTCGGTCTGGTGTCAGCCTCTCCTCGTGACGGTGTCGGTCTGGTGTCAGCCTCGCCTCGTGACGGTGTCGGTCTGGTGTCAGCCTCGCCTCGTGACGGTGTCGGTCTGGTGTCAGCCTCTCCTCGTGACGGTGTCGGTCTGGTGTCATCCTCTCATCGTGACGGGGTCGGTCTGGTGTCAGCCTCTCCTCGTGACGGGGTCGGTCTGGTGTTAGCCTCGCTAGTGACGGTTTCAGTCTGGTGTCAGCCTCGCCTCGTGACGGTGTCGGTCTGGTGTTATGCTCGCTAGTGACGGTGTCGGTCTGTTGTCATCCTCGCCTCGTGACGGGGTCGGTCTGGTGTCAGCCTCTCCTCGTGACGGTGTCGGTCTGGTGTCAGCCTCTCCTCGTGACGGGGGTCGGTCTGGTGTCAGCCTCGCTAGTGACAGTGTCAGTCTGGTGTCAGCCTCGCTAGTGACGGTTTCAGTCTGGTGTCAGCCTCTCCTCGTGACGGTGTCAGTCTGGTGTCAGCCTCTCCTCGTGACGGTGTCAGTCTGGTGTCAGCCTCGCTAGTGACGGTGTCGATCTGGTGTCAACCTCTCCTCGTGACGGTGTTGGTCTGGTGTCAGCCTCTCCTCGTGACGGGGTCGGTCTGGTGTCTGCCTCTCCTCGTGACGGGGTCGGTCTGGTGTCAGCCTCGCTAGTGACGGTTTCAGTCTGGTGTCAGCCTCTCCTCGTGACAGTGTCAGTCTGGTGTCTGCCTCGCTAGTGACGGGGTCGGTCTGGTGTCAGCCTCTCCTCGTGACGGTGTCGGTCTGGTGTCAGCCTCTCCTCGTGACGGTGTCGGTCTGGTGTCAGCCTCTCCTCGTGACGGGGTCGGTCTGGTGTCAGCCTCTCCTCGTGACGGGGTCGGTCTGGTGTCTGTCTCTCCTCGTGACGGGGTCGGTCTGGTGTCAGCCTCGCTAGTGACGGTTTCAGTCTGGTGTCAGCCTCTCCTCGTGACAGTGTCAGTCTGGTGTCTGCCTCGCTAGTGACGGTGTCGGTCTGGTGTCAGCCTCGCTAGTGACGGTGTCGGTCTGGTGTCAGCCTCTCCTCGTGACGGGGTCGGTCTGGTGTCAGCCTCTCCTCGTGACGGGGGTCGGTCTGGTGTCATCCTCGCTAGTGACGGTGTCGGTCTGGTGTCATCCTCGCCTCGTGACGGTGTCGGTCTGGTGTCATCCTCGCTAGTGACGGTGTCGGTCTGGTGTCAGCCTCTCCTCGTGACGGGGTCGGTTTGGTGTCAGCCTCTCCTCATGACGGGGGTCGGTCTGGTGTCAGCCTCGCTAGTGACGGTTTCGGTCAGATGTCAGCCTCTCCTCGTGACGGTGTCGGTCTGGTGTCATCCTCGCTAGTGACGGTGTCGGTCTGGGGTCATCCTCGCCTCGTGACGGGGTCGGTCTGGTGTCAGCCTCGCCTCGTGACGGTGTCGGTCTGGTGTCAGCCTCGCCTCGTGACGGTGTCGGTCTGGTGTCAGCCTCGCTAGTGACGGTGTCGGTCTGGTGTCATCCTCTCCTCGTGACGGGGTCGGTCTGGTGTCAGCCTCTCCTCGTGACGGGGTCGGTCTGTTGTCAGCCTCGCTAGTGACGGTTTCAGTCTGGTGTCAGCCTCGCCTCGTGACGGTGTCGGTCTGGTGTTATGCTCGCTAGTGACGGTGTCGGTCTGTTGTCATGCTCTCCTCGTGACGGGGTCGGTCTGGTGTCAGCCTCTCCTCGTGACGGGGTCGGTCTGTTGTCAGCCTCGCTAGTGACGGTTTCAGTCTGGTGTCAGCCTCGCTAGTGACGGTGTCGGTCTGTTGTCATCCTCTCCTCGTGACGGGGTCGGTCTGGTGTCAGCCTCTCCTCGTGACGGGGTCGGTCTGTTGTCAGCCTCGCTAGTGACGGTTTCAGTCTGGTGTCAGCCTCGCCTCGTGACGGTGTCGGTCTGGTGTTATGCTCGCTAGTGACGGTGTCGGTCTGTTGTCATCCTCGCCTCGTGACGGGGTCGGTCTGGTGTCAGCCTCTCCTCGTGACGGTGTCGGTCTGGTGTCAGCCTCGCTAGTGACGGTGTCAGTCTGGTGTCAGCCTCGCTAGTGACGTTTTCAGTCTGGTGTCAGCCTCTCCTCGTGACGGTGTCTGTCTGGTGTCAGCCTCTCCTCGTGACGGTGTCGGTCTGGTGTCAGCCTCGCTAGTGACGGTTTCTGTCTGGTGTCAGCCTCTCCTCGTGACGGGGGTCGGTCTGGTGTCATCCTCGCTAGTGACGGTGTCGGTCTGGTGTCATCCTCGCCTCGTGACGGTGTCGGTCTGGTGTCATCCTCGCTAGTGACGGTGTCGGTCTGGTGTCAGCCTCTCCTCGTGACGGGGTCGGTTTGGTGTCAGCCTCTCCTCATGACGGGGGTCGGTCTGGTGTCAGCCTCGCTAGTGACGGTTTCGGTCAGATGTCAGCCTCTCCTCGTGACGGTGTCGGTCTGGTGTCATCCTCGCTAGTGACGGTGTCGGTCTGGGGTCATCCTCGCCTCGTGACGGGGTCGGTCTGGTGTCAGCCTCGCCTCGTGACGGTGTCGGTCTGGTGTCAGCCTCGCCTCGTGACGGTGTCGGTCTGGTGTCAGCCTCGCTAGTGACGGTGTCGGTCTGGTGTCATCCTCTCCTCGTGACGGGGTCGGTCTGGTGTCAGCCTCTCCTCGTGACGGGGTCGGTCTGTTGTCAGCCTCGCTAGTGACGGTTTCAGTCTGGTGTCAGCCTCGCCTCGTGACGGTGTCGGTCTGGTGTTATGCTCGCTAGTGACGGTGTCGGTCTGTTGTCATGCTCTCCTCGTGACGGGGTCGGTCTGGTGTCAGCCTCTCCTCGTGACGGGGTCGGTCTGTTGTCAGCCTCGCTAGTGACGGTTTCAGTCTGGTGTCAGCCTCGCTAGTGACGGTGTCGGTCTGTTGTCATCCTCTCCTCGTGACGGGGTCGGTCTGGTGTCAGCCTCTCCTCGTGACGGGGTCGGTCTGTTGTCAGCCTCGCTAGTGACGGTTTCAGTCTGGTGTCAGCCTCGCCTCGTGACGGTGTCGGTCTGGTGTTATGCTCGCTAGTGACGGTGTCGGTCTGTTGTCATCCTCGCCTCGTGACGGGGTCGGTCTGGTGTCAGCCTCTCCTCGTGACGGTGTCGGTCTGGTGTCAGCCTCGCTAGTGACGGTGTCAGTCTGGTGTCAGCCTCGCTAGTGACGTTTTCAGTCTGGTGTCAGCCTCTCCTCGTGACGGTGTCTGTCTGGTGTCAGCCTCTCCTCGTGACGGTGTCGGTCTGGTGTCAGCCTCGCTAGTGACGGTTTCTGTCTGGTGTCAGCCTCTCCTCGTGACGGTGTCAGTTTGGTGTCAGCCTCGCTAGTGACGGTGTCAGTCTGGTGTCAGCCTCGCTAGTGACGGTTTCGGTCTGGTGTCAGCCTCTCCTCGTGACGGTGTCGGTCTGGTGTCAGCCTCGCTAGTGACGGTGTCAGTCTGGTGTCAGCCTCGCTAGTGACGGTTTCAGTCTGGTGTCAGCCTCTCCTCGTGACGGTGTCAGTCTGGTGTCAGCCTCTCCTCGTGACGGTGTCAGTCTGGTGTCAGCCTCGCTAGTGACGGTTTCAGTCTGGTGTCAGCCTCTCCTCGCGACGGTGTCAGTTTGGTGTCAGCCTCGCTAGTGACGGTGTCAGTCTGGTGTCAGCCTTGCTAGTGACGGTTTCAGTCTGGTGTCAGCCTCTCCTCGTGACGGTGTCGGTCTGCTGTCAGCCTCGCTAGTGACGGGGTCGGTCTGGTGTCAGCCTCGCTAGTGACGGTGTCGGTCTGGTGTCAGCCTCGCCTCGTGACGGGGTCGGTCTGGTGTCAGCCTCGCCTCGTGACGGTGTCGGTCTGGTGTCACCCTCGCCTCGTGACGGTGTCGGTCTGGTGTCAGCCTCGCCTCGTGACGGTGTCGGTCTGGTGTCAGCCTCTCCTCGTGACGGTGTCGGTCTGGTGTCATCCTCTCCTCGTGACGGGGTCGGTCTGGTGTCAGCCTCTCCTCGTGATGGGGTCGGTCTGGTGTCAGCCTCGCTAGTGACGGTTTCAGTCTGGTGTCAGCCTCGCCTCGTGACGGTGTCGGTCTGGTGTTATGCTCGCTAGTGACGGTGTCGGTCTGTTGTCATCCTCGCCTCGTGACGGGGTCGGTCTGGTGTCAGCCTCTCCTCGTGACGGTGTCGGTCTGGTGTCAGCCTCTCCTCGTGACGGGGGTCGGTCTGGTGTCAGCCTCGCTAGTGACGGTTTCGGTCTGGTGTCAGCCTCTCCTCGTGACGGTGTCGGTCTGGTGTCAGCCTCGCTAGTGACGGTGTCAGTATGGTGTCAGCCTCGCTAGTGACGGTTTCAGTCTGGTGTCAGCCTCTCCTCGTGACGGTGTCAGTCTGGTGTCAGCCTCTCCTCGTGACGGTGTCAGTCTGGTGTCAGCCTCGCTAGTGACGGTTTCAGTCTGGTGTCAGCCTCTCCTCGTGACGGTGTCGGTCTGGTGTCAGCCTCTCCTCGTGACGGTGTCAGTCTGGTGTCAGCCTCGCTAGTGACGGTTTCAGTCTGGTGTCAGCCTCTCCTCGTGACGTTGTCGGTCTGGTGTCAGCCTCGCTAGTGACGGGGTCGGTCTGGTGTCAGCCTCGCTAGTGACGGTGTCGGTCTGGTGTCAGCCTCGCCTCGTGACGGGGTCGGTCTGGTGTCAGCCTCGCCTCGTGACGGTGTCGGTCTGGTGTCATCCTCTCCTCGTGACGGGGTCGGTCTGGTGTCAGCCTCTCCTCGTGACGGGGTCGGTCTGGTGTCAGCCTCGCTAGTGACGGTTTCAGTCTGGTGTCAGCCTCGCCTCGTGACGGTGTCGGTCTGGTGTTATGCTCGCTAGTGACGGTGTCGGTCTGTTGTCATCCTCGCCTCGTGACGGGGTCGGTCTGGTGTCAGCCTCTCCTCGTGACGGTGTCGGTCTGGTGTCAGCCTCTCCTCGTGACGGTGTTGGTCTGGTGTCAGCCTCTCCTCGTGACGGGGTCGGTCTGGTGTCAGCCTCTCCTCGTGACTGGGGTCGGTCTGGTGTCAGCCTCGCTAGTGACGGTTTCAGTCTGGTGTCAGCCTCTCCTCGTGACGGTGTCAGTCTGGTGTCAGCCTCGCTAGTGACGGTGTCAGTCTGGTGTCAGCCTCGCTAGTGACGGTTTCAGTCTGGTGTCAGCCTCTCCTCGTGACGGTGTCAGTCTGGTGTCAGCCTCTCCTCGTGACGGTGTCAGTCTGGTGTCAGCCTCGCTAGTGACGGTTTCAGTCTGGTGTCAGCCTCTCCTCGTGACGGTGTCCGTCTGGTGTCAGCCTCTCCTCTTGACTGGGGTCGGTCTGGTGTCAGCCTCGCTAGTGACGGTTTCAGTCTGGTGTCAGCCTCTCCTCGTGACGGTGTCAGTCTGGTGTCAGCCTCTCCTCGTGACGGTGTCAGTCTGGTGTCAGCCTCGCTAGTGACGGTTTCAGTCTGGTGTCAGCCTCTCCTCGTGACGGTGTCAGTCTGGTGTCAGCCTCGCTAGTGACGGGGTCGGTCTGGTGTCAGCCTCTCCTCGTGACGGTGTCGGTCTGTTGTCATCCTCGCCTCGTGACGGGGTCGGTCTGGTGTCAGCCTCTCCTTGTGACGGTGTCGGTCTGGTGTCAGCCTCTCCTCGTGACGGGGTCGGTCTGGTGTCAGCCTCTCCTCGTGACTGGGGTCGGTCTGGTGTCAGCCTCGCTAGTGACGGTTTCAGTCTGGTGTCAGCCTCGCTAGTGACGGTTTCAGTCTGGTGTCAGCCTCTCCTCGTGACGGTGTCCGTCTGGTGTCAGCCTCTCCTCGTGACGGTGTCAGTCTGGTGTCAGCCTCGCTAGTGACGGGGTCGGTCTGGTGTCAGCCTCTCCTCGTGACGGGGTCGGTCTGGTGTCAGCCTCTCCTCGTGACGGTGTCGGTCTGGTGTCAGCCTCTCCTCGTGACGGGGTCCGTCTGGTGTCAGCCTCTCCTCGTGACGGGGTCGGTCTGGTGTCAGCCTCTCCTCGTGACGGGGTCGGTCTGGTGTCAGCCTCGCTAGTGACGGTTTCAGTCTGGTGTCAGCCTCTCCTCGTGACGGTGTCCGTCTGGTGTCAGCCTCGCTAGTGACGGGGTCGGTCTGGTGTCAGCCTCGCTAGTGACGGGGTCGGTCTGGTGTCAGCCTCGCCTCGTGACGGTGTCGGTCTGGTGTCAGCCTCGCCTCGTGACGGTGTCGGTCTGGTGTCATCCTCGCTAGTGACGGTGTCGGTCTGGTGTCATCCTCGCCTCGTGACGGGGTCGGTCTGGTGTCAGCCTCGCTAGTGACGGAGTCGGTCTGGTGTCAGCCTCTCCTCGTGACGGTGTCAGTCTGGTGTCAGCCTCGCTAGTGACGGTGTCAGTCTGGTGTCAGCCTCGCTAGTGACGGTGTCAGTCTGGTGTCAGCCTCGCTAGTGACGGTGTCAGTCTGGTGTCAGCCTCTCCTCGTGACGGTGTCAGTCTGGTGTCAGCCTCGCTAGTGACGGTGTCAGTCTGGTGTCAGCCTCGCTAGTGACGGTGTCAGTCTGGTGTCAGCCTCTCCTCGTGACGGTGTCGGTCTGGTGTCAGCCTCTCCTCGTGACGGGGTCCGTCTGGTGTCAGCCTCTCCTCGTGACGGGGTCGGTCTGGTGTCAGCCTCTCCTCGTGACGGGGTTGGTATGGTGTCAGCCTCGCTAGTGACGGTTTCAGTCTGGTGTCAGCCTCTCCTCGTGACGGTGTCAGTCTGGTGTCAGCCTCGCTAGTGACGGTGTCAGTCTGGTGTCAGCCTCGCTAGTGACGGTTTCAGTCTGGTGTCAGCCTCTCCTCGTGACGGTGTCAGTCTGGTGTCAGCCTCTCCTCGTGACGGTGTCAGTCTGGTGTCAGCCTCGCTTGTGACGGTTTCAGTCTGGTGTCAGCCTCTCCTCGTGACGGTGTCCGTCTGGTGTCAGCCTCGCTAGTGACGGGGTCGGTCTGGTGTCAGCCTCGCTAGTGACGGGGTCGGTCTGGTGTCAGCCTCGCCTAGTGACGGTGTCGGTCTGGTGTCAGCCTCGCCTCGTGACGGTGTCGGTCTGGTGTCATCCTCGCCTCGTGACGGGGTCGGTCTGGTGTCAGCCTCGCTAGTGACGGAGTCGGTCTGGTGTCAGCCTCTCCTCGTGACGGTGTCGGTCTGGTGTCAGCCTCTCCTCGTGACGGTGTCGGTCTGGTGTCAGCCTCTCCTCGTGACAGGGTCCGTCTGGTGTCAGCCTCGCTAGTGACGGTTTCGGTCTGGTGTCAGCCTCTCCTCGTGACGGTGTCAGTCTGGGGTCATCCTCGCCTCGTGACGGTGTCAGTCTGGTGTCAGCCTCGCTAGTGACGGTTTCAGTCTGGTGTCAGCCTCTCCTCGTGATGGTGTCCGTCTGGTGTCAGCCTCTCCTCGTGACGGTGTCAGTCTGGTGTCAGCCTCGCTAGTGACGGGGTCGGTCTGGTGTCAGCCTCTCCTCGTGACGGGGTCGGTCTGGTGTCAGCCTCTCCTCGTGACGGTGTCGGTCTGGTGTCAGCCTCTCCTCGTGACGGGGTCCGTCTGGTGTCAGCCTCTCCTCGTGACGGGGTCGGTCTGGTGTCAGCCTCTCCTCGTGACGGGGTCGGTCTGGTGTCAGCCTCGCTAGTGACGGTTTCAGTCTGGTGTCAGCCTCTCCTCGTGACGGTGTCAGTCTGGTGTCAGCCTCGCTAGTGACGGTGTCAGTCTGGTGTCAGCCTCGCTAGTGACGGTTTCAGTCTGGTGTCAGCCTCTCCTCGTGACGGTGTCAGTCTGGTGTCAGCCTCGCTAGTGACGGGGTCGGTCTGGTGTCAGCCTCTCCTCGTGACGGGGTCGGTCTGGTGTCAACCTCTCCCCGTGACGGTGTCAGTCTGGTGTCAGCCTCGCTAGTGACGGTTTCAGTCTGGTGTCAGCCTCTCCTCGTGACGGTGTCCGTCTGGTGTCAGCCTCGCTAGTGACGGGGTCGGTCTGGTGTCAGCCTCGCTAGTGACGGGGTCGGTCTGGTGTCAGCCTCGCCTCGTGACGGTGTCGGTCTGGTGTCAGCCTCGCCTCGTGACGGTGTCGGTCTGGTGTCATCCTCGCTAGTGACGGTGTCGGTCTGGTGTCATCCTCGCCTCGTGACGGGGTCGGTCTGGTGTCAGCCTCTCCTTGTGACGGTGTCGGTCTGGTGTCAGCTCTTCGTGACAGGGTCCGTCTGGTGTAAGCCTCGCTAGTGACGGTTTCGGTCTGGTGTCAGCCTCTCCTCGTGACGGTGTCAGTCTGGTGTCAGCCTCGCTAGTGACGGTGTCAGTCTGGTGTCAGCCTCGCTAGTGACGGTGTCAGTCTGCTGTCAGCCTCGCTAGTGACGGTGTCAGTCTGGTGTCAGCCTCTCCTCGTGACGGTGTCAGTCTGGTGTCAGCCTCTCCTCATGACGGTGTCAGTCTGGTGTCAGCCTCGCTAGTGACGGGGTCGGTCTGGTGTCAGCCTCTCCTCGTGACGGTGTCAGTCTGGTGTCAGCTTCGCTAGTGACGGTTTCAGTCTGGTGTCAGCCTCTCCTCGTGACGGTGTCCGTCTGGTGTCAGCCTCGCTAGTGACGGGGTCGGTCTGGTGTCAGCCTCGCTAGTGACGGGGTCGGTCTGGTGTCAGCCTCGCCTCGTGACGGTGTCGGTCTGGTGTCAGCCTCGCCTCATGACGGTGTCGGTCTGGTGTCATCCTCGCTAGTGACGGTGTCGGTCTGGTGTCATCCTCGCCTCGTGACGTGGTCGGTCTGGTGTCAGCCTCTCCTCGTGACGGGGTCGGTCTGGTGTCAGCCTCTCCTCGTGACGGTGTCGGTCTGGTGTCAGCCTCTCCTCGTGACGGGGTCCGTCTGGTGTCAGCCTCTCCTCGTGACGGGGTCGGTCTGGTGTCAGCCTCTCCTCGTGACGGGGTCGGTCTGGTGTCAGCCTCGCTAGTGACGGTTTCAGTCTGGTGTCAGCCTCTCCTCGTGACGGTGTCAGTCTGGTGTCAGCCTCGCTAGTGACGGTGTCAGTCTGGTGTCAGCCTCGCTAGTGACGGTGTCAGTCTGGTGTCAGCCTCTCCTCGTGACGGTGTCAGTCTGGTGTCAGCCTCTCCTCGTGACGGTGTCAATCTGGTGTCAGCCTCGCTAGTGACGGTTTCAGTCTGGTGTCAGCCTCTCCTCGTGACGGTGTCCGTCTGGTGTCAGCCTCTCCTCGTGACGGTGTCAGTCTGGTGTCAGCCTCGCTAGTGACGGTTTCAGTCTGGTGTCAGCCTCTCCTCGTGACGGTGTCCGTCTGGTGTCAGCCTCGCTAGTGACTGGGTCGGTCTGGTGTCAGCCTCGCTAGTGACGGGGTCGGTCTGGTGTCAGCCTCGCCTCGTGACGGTGTCGGTCTGGTGTCAGCCTCGCCTCATGACGGTGTCGGTCTGGTGTCATCCTCGCTAGTGACGGTGTCGGTCTGGTGTCAGCCTCGCCTCGTGACGGGGTCGGTCTGGTGTCAGCCTCGCTAGTGACGGAGTCGGTCTGGTGTCAGCCTCTCCTCGTGACGGTGTCGGTCTGGTGTCAGCCTCTCCTCGTGACGGTGTCGGTCTGGTGTCAGCCTCTCCTCGTGACAGGGTCCGTCTGGTGTCAGCCTCGCTAGTGACGGTTTCGGTCTGGTGTCAGCCTCTCCTCGTGACGGTGTCAGTCTGGTGTCAGCCTCGCTAGTGACGGTGTCAGTCTGGTGTCAGCCTCGCTAGTGACGGTGTCAGTCTGGTGTCAGCCTCTCCTCGTGACGGTGTCAGTCTGGTGTCAGCCTCTCCTTGTGACGGTGCCAGTCTGGTGTCAGCCTCGCTAGTGACGGTTTCAGTCTGGTGTCAGCCTCTCCTCGTGACGGTGTCCGTCTGGTGTCAGCCTCTCCTCGTGACGGTGTCAGTCTGGTGTCAGCCTCGCTAGTGACGGGGTCGGTCTGGTGTCAGCCTCTCCTTGTGACGGGGTCGGTCTGGTGTCAGCCTCTCCTCGTGACGGTGTCGGTCTGGTGTCAGCCTCTCCTCGTGACGGGGTCCGTCTGGTGTCAGCCTCTCCTCGTGACGGGGTCCGTCTGGTGTCAGCCTCTCCTCGTGACGGGGTCCGTCTGGTGTCAGCCTCGCTAGTGACGGTGTCCGTCTGGTGTCAGCCTCTCCTCGTGACGGTGTCAGTCTGGCGTCAGCCTCGCTAGTGACGGGGTCGGTCTGGTGTCAGCCTCTCCTCGTGACGGGGTCGGTCTGGTGTCAGCCTCTCCTCGTGACGGTGTCGGTCTGGTGTCAGCCTCTCCTCGTGACGGTGTCCGTCTGGTGTCAGCCTCGCTAGCGAAGGGGTCGGTCTGGTGTCAGCCTCGCTAGTGACGGGGTCGGTCTGGTGTCAGCCTCGCCTCGTGACGGTGTCGGTCTGGTGTCAGCCTCGCCTCGTGACGGTGTCGGTCTGGTGTCATCCTCGCTAGTGACGGTGTCGGTCTGGTGTCATCCTCGCCTCGTGACGGGGTCGGTCTGGTGTCAGCCTCGCTAGTGACGGAGTCGGTCTGGTGTCAGCCTCTACTCGTGACGGTGTCGGTCTGGTGTCAGCCTCTCCTCGTGACGGTGTCGGTCTGGTGTCAGCCTCTCCTCGTGACAGGGTCCGTCTGGTGTCAGCCTCGCTAGTGACGGTTTCGGTCTGGTGTCAGCCTCTCCTCGTGACGGTGTCAGTCTGGTGTCAGCCTCTCCTCGTGACGGTGTCAGTCTGGTGTCAGCCTCGCTAGTGACGGTTTCAGTCTGGTGTCAGCCTCTCCTCGTGATGGTGTCCGTCTGGTGTCAGCCTCTCCTCGTGACGGTGTCAGTCTGGTGTCAGCCTCGCTAGTGACGGGGTCGGTCTGGTGTCAGCCTCTCCTCGTGACGGGGTCGGTCTGGTGTCAGCCTCTCCTCGTGACGGTGTCGGTCTGGTGTCAGCCTCTCCTCGTCACGGGGTCCGTCTGGTGTCAGCCTCTCCTCGTGACGGGGTCGGTCTGGTGTCAGCCTCTCCTCGTGACGGGGTCGGTCTGGTGTCAGCCTCGCTAGTGACGGTTTCAGTCTGGTGTCAGCCTCTCCTCGTGACGGTGTCAGTCTGGTGTCAGCCTCGCTAGTGACGGTGTCAGTCTGGTGTCAGCCTCGCTAGTGACGGTTTCAGTCTGGTGTCAGCCTCTCCTCGTGACGGTGTCAGTCTGGTGTCAGCCTCGCTAGTGACGGGGTCGGTCTGGTGTCAGCCTCTCCTCGTGACGTGGGGTCGGTCTGGTGTCAGCCTCTCCTCGTGACGGTGTCAGTCTGGTGTCAGCCTCGCTAGTGACGGTTTCAGTCTGGTGTCAGCCTCTCCTCGTGACGGTGTCCGTCTGGTGTCAGCCTCGCTAGTGACGGGGTCGGTCTGGTGTCAGCCTCGCTAGTGACGGGGTCGGTCTGGTGTCAGCCTCGCCTCGTGACGGTGTCGGTCTGGTGTCAGCCTCGCCTCGTGACGGTGTAGGTCTGGTGTCATCCTCGCTAGTGACGGTGTCGGTCTGGTGTCATCCTCGTCTCGTGACGGGGTCGGTCTGGTGTCAGCCTCGCTAGTGACGGAGTCGGTCTGGTGTCAGCCTCTCCTCGTGACGGTGTCGGTCTGGTGTCAGCCTCTCCTCGTGACGGTGTCGGTCAGGTGTCAGCCTCTCCTCGTGACAGGGTCTGTCTGGTGTCAGCCTCGCTAGTGACGGTTTCGGTCTGGTGTCAGCCTCTCCTCGTGACGGTGTCAGTCTGGTGTCAGCCTCGCTAGTGACGGTTTCAGTCTGGTGTCAGCCTCTCCTCGTGACGGTGTCAGTCTGGTGTCAGCCTCTCCTCGTGACGGTGTCAGTCTGGTGTCAGCCTCGCTAGTGACGGTTTCAGTCTGGTGTCAGCCTCTCCTCGTGACGGTGTCCGTCTGGTGTCAGCCTCGCTAGTGACGGTTTCAGTCTGGTGTCAGCCTCTCCTCGTGACGGTGTCCGTCTGGTGTCAGCCTCGCTAGTGATGGGGTCGGTCTGGTGTCAGCCTCGCCTCGTGACTGTGTCGGTCTGGTGTCATCCTCGCTAGTGACGGTGTCGGTCTGGTGTCATCCTCGCCTCGTGACGGGGTCGGTCTGGTGTCAGCCTCGCTAGTGACAGAGTCGGTCTGGTGTCAGCCTCTCCTCGTGACGGTGTCGGTCTGGTGTCAGCCTCTCCTCGTGACGGTGTCGGTCTGGTGTCAGCCTCTCCTCGTGACAGGGTCCGTCTGGTGTCAGCCTCGCTAGTTACTGGTTTCGGTCTGGTGTCAGCCTCTCCTCGTGACGGTGTCAGTCTGGTGTCAGCCTCGCTAGTGACGGTGTCAGTCTGGTGTCAGCCTCGCTAGTGACGGTGTCAGTCTGGTGTCAGCCTCGCTAGTGACGGTGTCAGTCTGGTGTCAGCCTCTCCTCGTGACGGTGTCAGTCTGGTGTCAGCCTCGCTAGTGACGGTTTCAGTCTGGTGTCAGCCTCTCCTCGTGACGGTGTCCGTCTGGTGTCAGCCTCTCCTCGTGACGGTGTCAGTCTGGTGTCAGCCTCGCTAGTGACGGGGTCGGTCTGGTGTCAGCCTCTCCTCGTGACGGGGTCGGTCTGGTGTCAGCCTCTCCTCGTGACGGTGTCGGTCTGGTGTCAGCCTCTCCTCGTGACGGGGTCCGTCTGGTGTCAGCCTCGCTAGTGACGGTGTCAGTCTGGTGTCAGCCTCGCTAGTGACGGTTTCAGTCTGGTGTCAGCCTCTCCTCGTGACGGTGTCAGTCTGGTGTCAGCCTCGCTAGTGACGGGGTCGGTCTGGTGTCAGCCTCTCCTCGTGACGGGGTCGGTCTGGTGTCAGCCTCTCCTCGTGACGGTGTCAGTCTGGTGTCAGCCTCGCTAGTGACGGTGTCAGTCTGGTGTCAGCCTCGCTAGTGATGGTGTCGGTCTGGTGTCATCCTCGCCTCGTGACGGGGTCGGTCTGGTGTCAGCCTCGCTAGTGACGGTTTCAGTCTGGTGTCAGCCTCTCCTCATGACGGTGTCAGTCTGGTGTCAGCCTCGCTAGTGACGGTGTCAGTCTGGTGTCAGCCTCGCTAGTGACGGTTTCAGTCTGGTGTCAGCCTCTCCTCGTGACGGTGTCAGTCTGGTGTCAGCCTCGCTAGTGACGGGGTCGGTCTGGCGTCAGCCTCTCCTCGTGACAGGGTCGGTCTGGTGTCAGCCTCTCCTCATGACGGTGTCAGTCTGGTGTCAGCCTCGCTAGTGACGGTGTCAGTCTGGTGTCAGCCTCGCTAGTGACGGTGTCGGTCTGGTGTCATCCTCGCCTCGTGACGGGGTCGGTCTGGTGTCAGCCTCGCTAGTGACGGAGTCGGTCTGGTGTCAGCCTCTCCTCGTGACGGTGTCGGTCTGGTGTCAGCCTCTCCTCGTGACGGTGTCGGTCTGGTGTCAGCCTCTCCTCGTGACAGGGTCCGTCTGGTGTCAGCCTCGCTAGTGACGGTTTCGGTCTGGTGTCAGCCTCTCCTCGTGACGGTGTCAGTCTGGTGTCAGCCTCGCTAGTGACGGTGTCAGTCTGGTGTCAGCCTCGCTAGTGACGGTGTCAGTCTGGTGTCAGCCTCTCCTCGTGACGGTGTCAGTCTGGTGTCAGCCTCTCCTCGTGACGGTGTCAGTCTGGTGTCAGCCTCGCTAGTGACGGTTTCAGTCTGGTGTCAGCCTCTCCTCGTGACGGTGTCAGTCTGGTGTCAGCCTCGCTAGTGACGGTTTCAGTCTGGTGTCAGCCTCTCCTCGTGACGGTGTCAGTCTGGTGTCAGCCTCGCTAGTGACGGTGTCAGTCTGGTGTCAGCCTCGCTAGTGACGGTGTCAGTCTGGTGTCAGCCTCTCCTCGTGACGGTGTCAGTCTGGTGTCAGCCTCTCCTCGTGACGGTGTCAGTCTGGTGTCAGCCTCGCTAGTGACGGTTTCAGTCTGGTGTCAGCCTCTCCTCGTGACGGTGTCAGTCTGGTGTCAGCCTCGCTAGTGACGGTTTCAGTCTGGTGTCAGCCTCTCCTCGTGACGGTGTCAGTCTGGTGTCAGCCTCGCTAGTGACGGGGTCGGTCTGGTGTCAGCCTCTCCTCGTGACGGGGTCGGTCTGGTGTCAGCCTCTCCTCGTGACGGTGTCAGTCTGGTGTCAGCCTCGCTAGTGACGGTTTCAGTCTGGTGTCAGCCTCTCCTCGTGACGGTGTCCGTCTGTTGTCAGCCTCGCTAGTGACGGGGTCGGTCTGGTGTCAGCCTCGCTAGTGACGGGGTCGGTCTGGTGTCAGCCTCGCCTCGTGACGGTGTCGATCTGGTGTCAGCCTCGCCTCGTGACGGTGTCGGTCTGGTGTCATCCTCGCTAGTGACGGTGTCGGTCTGGTGTCATCCTCGCCTCGTGACGGGGTCGGTCTGGTGTCAGCCTCGCTAGTGACGGAGTCGGTCTGGTGTCAGCCTCTCCTCGTGACGGTGTCGGTCTGGTGTCAGCCTCTCCTCGTGACAGGGTCCGTCTGGTGTCAGCCTCGCTAGTGACGGTTTCGGTCTGGTGTCAGCCTCTCCTCGTGACGGTGTCAGTCTGGTGTCAGCCTCGCTAGTGACGGGGTCGGTCTGGTGTCAGCCTCTCCTCGTGACGGGGTCGGTCTGGTGTCAGCCTCTCCTCGTGACGGTGTCAGTCTGGTGTCAGCCTCGCTAGTGACGGTTTCAGTCTGGTGTCAGCCTCTCCTCGTGACGGTGTCCGTCTGGTGTCAGCCTCGCTAGTGACGGGGTCGGTCTGGTGTCAGCCTCGCTAGTGACGGGGTCGGTCTGGTGTCAGCCTCGCCTCGTGACGGTGTCGGTCTGGTGTCAGCCTCGCCTCGTGACGGTGTCGGTCTGGTGTCATCCTCGCTAGTGACGGTGTCGGTCTGGTGTCATCCTCGCCTCGTGACGGGGTCGGTCTGGTGTCAGCCTCGCTAGTGACGGAGTCGGTCTGGTGTCAGCCTCTCCTCGTGACGGTGTCGGTCTGGTGTCAGCCTCTCCTCGTGACGGTGTCGGTCTGGTGTCAGCCTCTCCTCGTGACAGGGTCCGTCTGGTGTCAGCCTCGCTAGTGACGGTTTCGGTCTGGTGTCAGCCTCTCCTCGTGACGGTGTCAGTCTGGTGTCAGCCTCGCTAGTGACGGTGTCAGTCTGGTGTCAGCCTCGCTAGTGACGGTGTCGGTCTGGTGTTAGCCTCTCCTCGTGACGGTGTCAGTCTGGTGTCAGCCTCTCCTCGTGACGGTGTCAGTCTGGTGTCAGCCTCGCTAGTGACGGTGTCAGTCTGGTGTCAGCCTCGCTAGTGACGGTGTCGGTCTGGTGTTAGCCTCTCCTCGTGACGGTGGCAGTCTGGTGTCAGCCTCTCCTCGTGACGGTGTCAGTCTGGTGTCAGCCTCGCTAGTGACGGTGTCGGTCTGGTGTTAGCCTCTCCTCGTGACGGTGGCAGTCTGGTGTCAGCCTCTCCTCGTGACGGTGTCAGTCTGGTGTCAGCCTCGCTAGTGACGGTTTCAGTCTGGTGTCAGCCTCTCCTCGTGACGGTGTCCGTCTGGTGTCAGCCTCTCCTCGTGACGGTGTCAGTCTGGTGTCAGCCTCGCTAGTGACGGGGTCGGTCTGGTGTCAGCCTCTCCTCGTGACGGGGTCGGTCTGGTGTCAGCCTCTCCTCATGACGGTGTCGGTCTGGTGTCAGCCTCTCCTCATGACGGTGTCGGTCTGGTGTCAGCCTCTCCTCGTGACGGGGTCCGTCTGGTGTCAGCCTCTCCTCGTGACGGGGTCGGTCTGGTGTCAGCCTCTCCTCGTGACGGGGTCGGTCTGGTGTCAGCCTCTCCTCGTGACGGTTTCAGTCTGGTGTCAGCCTCTCCTCGTGACGGTG
The DNA here is from genome assembly GCF_062004578.1 of Staurois parvus. Classification (NCBI taxonomy): domain Eukaryota; kingdom Metazoa; phylum Chordata; class Amphibia; order Anura; family Ranidae; genus Staurois; species Staurois parvus. The sequence goes on along the minus strand of NW_028320320.1, from coordinate 30,395 downwards.
TCAGTCTGGTGTCAGCCTCGCTAGTGACGGTGTCAGTCTGGTGTCAGCCTCGCTAGTGACGGTTTCAGTCTGGTGTCAGCCTCTCCTCGTGACGGTGTCAGTCTGGTGTCAGCCTCGCCTCGTGACTGTGTCGGTCTGGTGTCATCCTCGCTAGTGACGGTGTCTGTCTGGTGTCATCCTCGCCTCGTGACGGGGTCGGTCTGGTGTCAGCCTCGCTAGTGACGGTGTCAGTCTGGTGTCAGCCTCTCCTCGTGACGGTGTCAGTCTGGTGTCAGCCTCGCTAGTGTCGGTTTCAGTCTGGTGTCAGCCTCGCTAGTGACGGTTTCAGTCTGGTGTCAGCCTCTCCTCGTGACGGTGTCCGTCTGGTGTCAGCCTCGCTAGTGACGGTGTCAGTCTGGTGTCAGCCTCTCCTCGTGACGGTGTCAGTCTGGTGTCAGCCTCTTCTCGTGACGGTGTCAGTCTGGTGTCAGCCTCGCTAGTGACGGTTTCAGTCTGGTGTCAGCCTCTCCTCGTGACGGTGTCCGTCTGGTGTCAGCCTCTCCTCGTGACGGTGTCAGTCTGGTGTCAGCCTCGCTAGTGACGGGGTCGGTCTGGTGTCAGCCTCTCCTCGTGACGGGGTCGGTCTGGTGTCAGCCTCTCCTCGTGACGGTGTCGGTCTGGTGTCAGCCTCTCCTCGTGACGGTGTCAGTCTGGTGTCAGCCTCTCCTCGTGACAGGGTCCGTCTGGTGCCAGCCTCTCCTCGTGACGGTGTCGGTCTGGTGTCAGCCTCTCCTCGTGACAGGGTCCGTCTGGTGCCAGCCTCGCTAGTGACGGTTTCGGTCTGGTGTCAGCCTCTCCTCGTGACGGTGTCAGTCTGGTGTCAGCCTCGCTAGTGACGGTGTCAGTCTGGTGTCAGCCTCGCTAGTGACGGTGTCAGTCTGGTGTCATCCTCTCCTCGTGACGGTGTCAGTCTGGTGTCAGCCTCTCCTCGTGACGGTGTCAGTCTGGTGTCAGCCTCCGTAGTGACGGGGTCGGTCTGGTGTCAGCCTCTCCTCGTGACGGGGTCGGTCTGGTGTCAGCCTCTCCTCGTGACGGGGTCGGTCTGGTGTCAGCCTCGCTAGTGACGGTTTCAGTCTGGTGTCAGCCTCTCCTCGTGACGGTGTCAGTCTGGTGTCAGCCTCGCTAGTGACGGTGTCAGTCTGGTGTCAGCCTCGCTAGTGACGGTTTCAGTCTGGTGTCAGCCTCTCCTCGTGACGGTGTCAGTCTGGTGTCAGCCTCGCTAGTGACGGTTTCAGTCTGGAGTCAGCCTCTCCTCGTGACGGTGTCAGTCTGGTGTCAGCCTCGCTAGTGACGGTTTCAGTCTGGTGTCAGCCTCTCCTCGTGACGGTGTCCGTCTGGTGTCAGCCTCGCTAGTGACGGTGTCAGTCTGGTGTCAGCCTCTCCTCGTGACGGTTTCAGTCTGGTGTCAGCCTCTCCTCGTGACGGTGTCAGTCTGGTGTCAGCCTCGCTAGTGACGGTGTCAGTCTGGTGTCAGCCTCGCTAGTGACGGTTTCAGTCTGGTGTCAGCCTCTCCTCGTGACGGTGTCAGTCTGGTGTCAGCCTCGCTAGTGACGGTTTCAGTCTGGTGTCAGCCTCTCCTCGTGACGGTGTCAGTCTGGTGTCAGCCTCTCCTCGTGACAGTGTCAGTCTGGTGTCAGCCTCGCTAGTGACGGTTTCAGTCTGGTGTCAGCCTCTCCTCGTGACGGTGTCAGTCTGGTGTCAGCCTCTCCTCGTGACGGTGTCAGTCTGGTGTCAGCCTCGCTAGTGACGGTTTCAGTCTGGTGTCAGCCTCGCTAGTGACGGTTTCAGTCTGGTGTCAGCCTCTCCTCGTGACGGTGTCCGTCTGGTGTCAGCCTCGCTAGTGACGGTGTCAGTCTGGTGTCAGCCTCTCCTCGTGACGGTGTCAGTCTGGTGTCAGCCTCTCCTCGTGACGGTGTCAGTCTGGTGTCAGCCTCGCTAGTGACGGGGTCGGTCTGGTGTCAGCCTCTCCTCGTGACGGGGTCGGTCTGGTGTCAGCCTCTCCTCGTGACGGTTTCGGTCTGGTGTCAGCCTCTCCTCGTGACGGTGTCAGTCTGGTGTCAGCCTCTCCTCGTGACGGTGTCAGTCTGGTGTCAGCCTCGCTAGTGACGGTTTAAGTCTCGTGTCAGCCTCTCCTCGTGACGGTGTCAGTCTGGTGTCAGCCTCGCTAGTGACGGTTTCAGTCTGGTGTCAGCCTCTCCTCGTGACGGTGTCCGTCTGGTGTCAGCCTCTCCTCGTGACGGTGTCAGTCTAGTTTCAGCCTCGCTAGTGACGGTGTCAGTCTGGTGTCAGCCTCTCCTCGTGACAGGGTCCGTCTGGTGCCAGCCTCTCCTCGTGACGGTGTCGGTCTGGTGTCAGCCTCTCCTCGTGACAGGGTCCGTCTGGTGCCAGCCTCGCTAGTGACGGTTTCGGTCTGGTGTCAGCCTCTCCTCGTGACGGTGTCAGTCTGGTGTCAGCCTCGCTAGTGACGGTGTCAGTCTGGTGTCAGCCTCGCTAGTGACGGTGTCAGTCTGGTGTCATCCTCTCCTCGTGACGGTGTCAGTCTGGTGTCAGCCTCTCCTCGTGACGGTGTCAGTCTGGTGTCAGCCTCCGTAGTGACGGGGTCGGTCTGGTGTCAGCCTCTCCTCGTGACGGGGTCGGTCTGGTGTCAGCCTCTCCTCGTGACGGGGTCGGTCTGGTGTCAGCCTCGCTAGTGACGGTTTCAGTCTGGTGTCAGCCTCTCCTCGTGACGGTGTCAGTCTGGTGTCAGCCTCGCTAGTGACGGTGTCAGTCTGGTGTCAGCCTCGCTAGTGACGGTTTCAGTCTGGTGTCAGCCTCTCCTCGTGACGGTGTCAGTCTGGTGTCAGCCTCGCTAGTGACGGTTTCAGTCTGGAGTCAGCCTCTCCTCGTGACGGTGTCAGTCTGGTGTCAGCCTCGCTAGTGACGGTTTCAGTCTGGTGTCAGCCTCTCCTCGTGACGGTGTCCGTCTGGTGTCAGCCTCGCTAGTGACGGTGTCAGTCTGGTGTCAGCCTCTCCTCGTGACGGTTTCAGTCTGGTGTCAGCCTCTCCTCGTGACGGTGTCAGTCTGGTGTCAGCCTCGCTAGTGACGGTGTCAGTCTGGTGTCAGCCTCGCTAGTGACGGTTTCAGTCTGGTGTCAGCCTCTCCTCGTGACGGTGTCAGTCTGGTGTCAGCCTCGCTAGTGACGGTGTCAGTCTGGTGTCAGCCTCGCTAGTGACGGTTTCAGTCTGGTGTCAGCCTCTCCTCGTGACGGTGTCAGTCTGGTGTCAGCCTCGCTAGTGACGGTTTCAGTCTGGAGTCAGCCTCTCCTCGTGACGGTGTCAGTCTGGTGTCAGCCTCGCTAGTGACGGTTTCAGTCTGGTGTCAGCCTCTCCTCGTGACGGTGTCCGTCTGGTGTCAGCCTCGCTAGTGACGGTGTCAGTCTGGTGTCAGCCTCTCCTCGTGACGGTTTCAGTCTGGTGTCAGCCTCTCCTCGTGACGGTGTCAGTCTGGTGTCAGCCTCGCTAGTGACGGTGTCAGTCTGGTGTCAGCCTCGCTAGTGACGGTTTCAGTCTGGTGTCAGCCTCTCCTCGTGACGGTGTCAGTCTGGTGTCAGCCTCGCTAGTGACGGTTTCAGTCTGGTGTCAGCCTCTCCTCGTGACGGTGTCAGTCTGGTGTCAGCCTCTCCTCGTGACAGTGTCAGTCTGGTGTCAGCCTCGCTAGTGACGGTTTCAGTCTGGTGTCAGCCTCTCCTCGTGACGGTGTCAGTCTGGTGTCAGCCTCTCCTCGTGACGGTGTCAGTCTGGTGTCAGCCTCGCTAGTGACGGTTTCAGTCTGGTGTCAGCCTCGCTAGTGACGGTTTCAGTCTGGTGTCAGCCTCTCCTCGTGACGGTGTCAGTCTGGTGTCAGCCTCACTAGTGACGGTGTCAGTCTGGTGTCAGCCTCTCCTCGTGACGGTGTCAGTCTGGTGTCAGCCTCTCCTCGTGACGGTGTCAGTCTGGTGTCAGCCTCGCTAGTGACGGGGTCGGTCTGGTGTCAGCCTCTCCTCGTGACGGGGTCGGTCTGGTGTCAGCCTCTCCTCGTGACGGTTTCGGTCTGGTGTCAGCCTCTCCTCGTGACGGTGTCAGTCTGGTGTCAGCCTCTCCTCGTGACGGTGTCAGTCTGGTGTCAGCCTCGCTAGTGACGGTTTAAGTCTCGTGTCAGCCTCTCCTCGTGACGGTGTCAGTCTGGTGTCAGCCTCGCTAGTGACGGTTTCAGTCTGGTGTCAGCCTCTCCTCGTGACGGTGTCCGTCTGGTGTCAGCCTCTCCTCGTGACGGTGTCAGTCTAGTTTCAGCCTCGCTAGTGACGGTGTCAGTCTGGTGTCAGCCTCGCTAGTGACGGTGTCAGTCTGGTGTCAGCCTCGCTAGTGACGGTGTCAGTCTGGTGTCAGCCTCTCCTCGTGACGGTGTCAGTCTGGTGTCAGCCTCTCCTCGTGACGGTGTCAGTCTGGTGTCAGCCTCGCTAGTGACGGTGTCAGTCTGGTGTCAGCCTCGCTAGTGACGGTGTCAGTCTGGTGTCAGCCTCTCCTCGTGACGGTGTCAGTCTGGTGTCAGCCTCTCCTCGTGACGGTGTCAGTCTGGTGTCAGCCTCGCTAGTGACGGTTTCAGTCTGGTGTCAGCCTCTCCTCGTGACGGTGTCCGTCTGGTGTCAGCCTCTCCTCGTGACGGTGTCAGTCTGGTGTCAGCCTCGCTAGTGACGGGGTCGGTCTGGTGTCAGCCTCTCCTCGTGACGGGGTCGGTCTGGTGTCAGCCTCTCCTCGTGACGGTGTCGGTCTGGTGTCAGCCTCTCCTTGTGACGGTGTCGGTCTGGTGTCAGCCTCTCCTCGTGACGGTGTCGGTCTGGTGTCAGCCTCTCCTCGTGACAGGGTCCGTCTGGTGTCAGCCTCGCTAGTGACGGTTTCGGTCTGGTGTCAGCCTCTCCTCGTGATGGTGTCCGTCTGGTGTCAGCCTCTCCTCGTGACGGTGTCAGTCTGGTGTCAGCCTCGCTAGTGACGGGGTCGGTCTGGTGTCAGCCTCTCCTCGTGACGGGGTCGGTCTGGTGTCAGCCTCTCCTCGTGACGGTGTCGGTCTGGTGTCAGCCTCTCCTCGTGACGGGGTCCGTCTGGTGTCAGCCTCTCCTCGTGACGGGGTCGGTCTGGTGTCAGCCTCTCCTCGTGACGGGGTCGGTCTGGTGTCAGCCTCGCTAGTGACGGTTTCAGTCTGGTGTCAGCCTCTCCTCGTGACGGTGTCAGTCTGGTGTCAGCCTCGCTAGTGACGGTGTCAGTCTGGTGTCAGCCTCGCTTGTGACGGTTTCAGTCTGGTGTCAGCCTCTCCTTGTGACGGTGTCAGTCTGGTGTCAGCCTCGCTAGTGACGGGGTCGGTCTGGTGTCAGCCTCGCCTCGTGACGGTGTCGGTCTGGTGTCAGCCTCGCCTCGTGACGGTGTCGGTCTGGTGTCATCCTCGCTAGTGACGGTGTCGGTCTGGTGTCAGCCTCTCCTCGTGACGGTGTCAGTCTGGTGTCAGCCTCTCCTCGTGACGGTGTCCGTCTGGTGTCAGCCTCTCCTCGTGACGGTGTCAGTCTGGTGTCAGCCTCGCTAGTGACGGGGTCAGTCTGGTGTCAGCCTCTCCTCGTGACGGGGTCGGTCTGGTGTCAGCCTCTCCTCGTGACGGGGTCGGTCTGGTGTCAGCCTCTCCTCGTGACGGTGTCAGTCTGGTGTCAGCCTCGCTAGTGATGGTGTCAGTCTGGTGTCAGCCTCTCCTCGTGACGGTGTCAGTCTGGTGTCAGCCTCTCTAGTGACGGTGTCAGTCTGGTGTCAGCCTCTCCACGTGACGGTGTCAGTCTGGTGTCAGCCTCGCTAGTGACGGTTTCAGTCTGGTGTCAGCCTCTCCTCGTGACGGTGTCAGTCTGGTGTCAGCCTCGCTAGTGACGGTTTCAGTCTGGTGTCAGCCTCTCCTCGTGACGGTGTCAGTCTGGTGTCAGCCTCTCCTCGTGACGGTGTCAGTCTGGTGTCAGCCTCGCTTGTGACGGTTTCAGTCTGGTGTCAGCCTCTCCTCGTGACGGTGTCCGTCTGGTGTCAGCCTCGCTAGTGACGGGGTCGGTCTGGTGTCAGCCTCGCTAGTGACGGGGTCGGTCTGGTGTCAGCCTCGCCTCGTGACGGTGTCGGTCTGGTGTCAGCCTCGCCTCGTGACGTTGTCGGTCTGGTGTCATCCTCGCTAGTGACGGTGTCGGTCTGGTGTCATCCTCGCCTCGTGACGGGGTCGGTCTGGTGTCAGCCTCGCTAGTGACGGAGTCGGTCTGGTGTCAGCCTCTCCTCGTGACGGTGTCGGTCTGGTGTCAGCCTCTCCTCGTGACGGTGTCAGTCTGGTGTCAGCCTCGCTAGTGACGGTTTCAGTCTGGTGTCAGCCTCTCCTCGTGACGGTGTCCGTCTGGTGTCAGCCTCTCCTCGTGACGGTGTCAGTCTGGTGTCAGCCTCGCTAGTGACGGGGTCGGTCTGGTGTCAGCCTCTCCTCGTGACGGGGTCCGTCTGGTGTCAGCCTCTCCTCGTGACGGGGTCGGTCTGGTGTCAGCCTCTCCTCGTGACGGGGTCGGTCTGGTGTCAGCCTCGCTAGTGACGGTTTCAGTCTGGTGTCAGCCTCTCCTCGTGACGGTGTCAGTCTGGTGTCAGCCTCGCTAGTGACGGTTTCAGTCTGGTGTCAGCCTCTCCTCGTGACGGTGTCCGTCTGGTGTCAGCCTCGCTAGTGACGGGGTCGGTCTGGTGTCAGCCTCGCTAGTGATGGTGTCCGTCTGGTGTCAGCCTCTCCTCGTGACGGTGTCAGTCTGGTGTCAGCCTCGCTAGTGACGGGGTCGGTCTGGTGTCAGCCTCTCCTCGTGACGGGGTCGGTCTGGTGTCAGCCTCTCCTCGTGACGGTGTCGGTCTGGTGTCAGCCTCTCCTCGTGACGGGGTCCGTCTGGTGTCAGCCTCTCCTCGTGACGGGGTCGGTCTGGTGTCAGCCTCTCCTCGTGACGGGGTCGGTCTGGTGTCAGCCTCGCTAGTGACGGTTTCAGTCTGGTGTCAGCCTCTCCTCGTGACGGTGTCAGTCTGGTGTCAGCCTCGCTAGTGACGGTGTCAGTCTGGTGTCAGCCTCGCTTGTGACGGTTTCAGTCTGGTGTCAGCCTCTCCTTGTGACGGTGTCAGTCTGGTGTCAGCCTCGCTAGTGACGGGGTCGGTCTGGTGTCAGCCTCGCCTCGTGACGGTGTCGGTCTGGTGTCAGCCTCGCCTCGTGACGGTGTCGGTCTGGTGTCATCCTCGCTAGTGACGGTGTCGGTCTGGTGTCAGCCTCTCCTCGTGACGGTGTCAGTCTGGTGTCAGCCTCTCCTCGTGACGGTGTCCGTCTGGTGTCAGCCTCTCCTCGTGACGGTGTCAGTCTGGTGTCAGCCTCGCTAGTGACGGGGTCAGTCTGGTGTCAGCCTCTCCTCGTGACGGGGTCGGTCTGGTGTCAGCCTCTCCTCGTGACGGGGTCGGTCTGGTGTCAGCCTCTCCTCGTGACGGTGTCAGTCTGGTGTCAGCCTCGCTAGTGACGGTTTCAGTCTGGTGTCAGCCTCTCCTCGTGACGGTGTCAGTCTGGTGTCAGCCTCGCTAGTGACGGTTTCAGTCTGGTGTCAGCCTCTCCTCGTGACGGTGTCCGTCTGGTGTCAGCCTCGCTAGTGACGGGGTCGGTCTGGTGTCAGCCTCGCTAGTGACGGGGTCGGTCTGGTGTCAGCCTCGCCTCGTGACGGTGTCGGTCTGGTGTCAGCCTCGCCTCGTGACGGTGTCGGTCTGGTGTCATCCTCGCTAGTGACGGTGTCGGTCTGGTGTCAGCCTCTCCTCGTGACGGTGTCCGTCTGGTGTCAGCCTCGCTAGTGACGGGGTCAGTCTGGTGTCAGCCTCGCTAGTGACGGTGTCAGTCTGGTGTCAGCCTCGCTAGTGACGGTTTCAGTCTGGTGTCAGCCTCTCCTCGTGACGGTGTCAGTCTGGTGTCATCCTCGCCTCGTGACGGGGTCGGTCTGGTGTCAGCCTCGCTAGTGATGGAGTCGGTCTGGTGTCAGCCTCTCCTCGTGACGGTGTCAGTCTGGTGTCAGCCTCGCTAGTGACGGTGTCAGTCTGGTGTCAGCCTCGCTAGTGACGGTGTCAGTCTGGTGTCAGCCTCTCCTCGTGACGGGGTCCGTCTGGTGTCAGCCTCTCCTCGTGACGGTGTCGGTCTGGTGTCATCCTCGCTAGTGACGGTGTCGGTCTGGTGTCAGCCTCTCCTCGTGACGGTGTCGGTCTGGTGTCAGCCTCTCCTCGTGACGGTGTCGGTCTGGTGTCAGCCTCTCCTCGTGACGGGGTCCGTCTGGTGTCAGCCTCTCCTCGTGATGGGGTCGGTCTGGTGTCAGCCTCTCCTCGTGACGGGGTCGGTCTGGTGTCAGCCTCGCTAGTGACGGTTTCAGTCTGGTGTCAGCCTCTCCTCGTGACGGTGTCAGTCTGGTGTCAGCCTCGCTAGTGACGGTGTCAGTCTGGTGTCAGCCTCGCTAGTGACGGTTTCAGTCTGGTGTCAGCCACTCCTCGTGACGGTGTCAGTCTGGTGTCAGCCTCGCTAGTGACGGGGTCGGTCTGGTGTCAGCCTCTCCTCGTGACGGGGTCGGTCTGGTGTCAGCCTCTCCTCGTGACGGTGTCAGTCTGGTGTCAGCCTCGCTAGTGACGGTTTCAGTCTGGTGTCAGCCTCTCCTCGTGACGGTGTCCGTCTGGTGTCAGCCTCGCTAGTGACGGGGTCGGTCTGGTGTCAGCCTCGCTAGTGACGGGGTCGGTCTGGTGTCAGCCTCGCCTCGTGACGGTGTCGGTCTGGTGTCAGCCTCGCCTCGTGACGGTGTCGGTCTGGTGTCATCCTCGCTAGTGACGGTGTCGGTCTGGTGTCATCCTCGCCTCGTGACGGGGTCGGTCTGGTGTCAGCCTCGCTAGTGACGGAGTCGGTCTGGTGTCAGCCTCTCCTCGTGACGGTGTCGGTCTGGTGTCAGCCTCGCTAGTGACGGTGTCAGTCTGGTGTCAGCCTCGCTAGTGACGGTGTCAGTCTGGTGTCAGCCTCGCTAGTGATGGTGTCAGTCTGGTGTCAGCCTCTCCTCGTGACGGTGTCAGTCTGGTGTCAGCCTCTCTAGTGACGGTGTCAGTCTGGTGTCAGCCTCGCTAGTGACGGTGTCAGTCTGGAGTCAGCCTCTCCTCGTGACGGTGTCAGTCTGGTGTCAGCCTCGCTAGTGACGGTTTCAGTCTGGTGTCAGCCTCTCCTCGTGACGGTGTCCGTCTGGTGTCAGCCTCGCTAGTGACGGTGTCAGTCTGGTGTCAGCCTCGCTAGTGACGGTTTCAGTCTGGTGTCAGCCTCTCCACGTGACGGTGTCAGTCTGGTGTCAGCCTCGCTAGTGACGGTTTCAGTCTGGTGTCAGCCTCTCCTCGTGACGGTGTCAGTCTGGTGTCAGCCTCGCTAGTGACGGTTTCAGTCTGGTGTCAGCCTCTCCTCGTGACGGTGTCAGTCTGGTGTCAGCCTCTCCTCGTGACGGTGTCAGTCTGGTGTCAGCCTCGCTTGTGACGGTTTCAGTCTGGTGTCAGCCTCTCCTCGTGACGGTGTCCGTCTGGTGTCAGCCTCGCTAGTGACGGGGTCGGTCTGGTGTCAGCCTCGCTAGTGACGGGGTCGGTCTGGTGTCAGCCTCGCCTCGTGACGGTGTCGGTCTGGTGTCAGCCTCGCCTCGTGACGTTGTCGGTCTTGTGTCATCCTCGCTAGTGACGGTGTCGGTCTGGTGTCATCCTCGCCTCGTGACGGGGTCGGTCTGGTGTCAGCCTCGCTAGTGACGGAGTCGGTCTGGTGTCAGCCTCTCCTCGTGACGGTGTCGGTCTGGTGTCAGCCTCTCCTCGTGACGGTGTCAGTCTGGTGTCAGCCTCGCTAGTGACGGTTTCAGTCTGGTGTCAGCCTCTCCTCGTGACGGTGTCCGTCTGGTGTCAGCCTCTCCTCGTGACGGTGTCAGTCTGGTGTCAGCCTCGCTAGTGACGGGGTCGGTCTGGTGTCAGCCTCTCCTCGTGACGGGGTCCGTCTGGTGTCAGCCTCTCCTCGTGACGGGGTCGGTCTGGTGTCAGCCTCTCCTCGTGACGGGGTCGGTCTGGTGTCAGCCTCGCTAGTGACGGTTTCAGTCTGGTGTCAGCCTCTCCTCGTGACGGTGTCAGTCTGGTGTCAGCCTCGCTAGTGACGGTTTCAGTCTGGTGTCAGCCTCTCCTCGTGACGGTGTCCGTCTGGTGTCAGCCTCGCTAGTGATGGGGTCGGTCTGGTGTCAGCCTTGCTAGTGACGGTGTCGGTCTGGTGTCAGCCTCGCCTCGTGACGGTGTCGGTCTGGTGTCAGCCTCGCCTCGTGACGGTGTCGGTCTGGTGTCAGCCTCTCCTCGTGACGGTGTCAGTCTGGTGTCAGCCTCGCTAGTGACGGGATCGGTCTGGTGTCAGCCTCTCCTCGTGACGGGGTCGGTCTGGTGTCAGCCTCTCCTCATGACGGTGTCAGTCTGGTGTCAGTCTCGCTAGTGACGGGGTCGGTCTGGTGTCAGCCTCTCCTCGTGACGGTGTCAGTCTGGTGTCAGCCTCGCTAGTGACGGGGTCGGTCTGGTGTCAGCCTCTCCTCGTGACGGTGTCCGTCTGGTGTCAGCCTCACTAGTGACGGGGTCGGTCTGGTGTCAGCCTCGCTAGTGACTGGGTCGGTCTGGTGTCAGCCTCGCCTCGTGACGGTGTCGGTCTGGTGTCAGCCTCGCCTCATGACGGTGTCGGTCTGGTGTCATCCTCGCTAGTGACGGTGTCGGTCTGGTGTCATCCTCGCCTCGTGACGGGGTCGGTCTGGTGTCAGCCTCGCTAGTGACGGAGTCGGTCTGGTGTCAGCCTCTCCTCGTGACGGTGTCGGTCTGGTGTCAGCCTCTCCTCGTCACAGGGTCCGTCTGGTGTCAGCCTCGCTAGTGACAGTTTCGGTCTGGTGTCATCCTCTCCTCGTGACGGTGTCAGTCTGGTGTCAGCCTCGCTAGTGACGGTGTCAGTCTGGTGTCAGCCTCGCTAGTGACGGTGTCAGTCTGGTGTCAGCCTCTCCTCGTGACGGTGTCAGACTGGTGTCAGCCTCTCCTCGTGACGGTGTCAGTCTGGTGTCAGCCTCGCTAGTGACGGTTTCAGTCTGGTGTCAGCCTCTCCTCGTGACGGAGTCCTTCTGGTGTCAGCCTCTCCTCGTGACGGTGTCAGTCTGGTGTCAGCCTCGCTAGTGACGGGGTCGGTCTGGTGTCAGCCTCTCCTCGTGACGGGGTCGGTCTGGTGTCAGTCTCTCCTCGTGACGGTGTCGGTCTGGTGTCAGCCTCTCCTCGTGACGGGGTCCGTCTGGTGTCAGCCTCTCCTCGTGACTGGGTCGGTCTGGTGTCAGCCTCTCCTCGTGACGGGGTCGGTCTGGTGTCAGCCTCGCTAGTGACGGTTTCAGTCTGTTGTCAGCCTCTCCTCGTGACGGTGTCAGTCTGGTGTCAGCCTCGCTAGTGACGGTGTCAGTCTGGTGTCAGCCTCGCTAGTGACGGTGTCAGTCTGGTGTCAGCCTCTCCTCGTGACGGTGTCAGTCTGGTGTCAGCCTCGCTTGTGACGGTTTCAGTCTGGTGTCAGCCTCTCCTCGTGACGGTGTCCGTCTGGTGTCAGCCTCGCTAGTGACGGGGTCGGTCTGGTGTCAGCCTCGCTAGTGACGGGGTCGGTCTGGTGTCAGCCTCGCCTCGTGACGGTGTCGGTCTGGTGTCAGCCTCGCCTCGTGACGTTGTCGGTCTGGTGTCATCCTCGCTAGTGACGGTGTCGGTCTGGTGTCATCCTCGCCTCGTGACGGGGTCGGTCTGGTGTCAGCCTCGCTAGTGACGGAGTCGGTCTGGTGTCAGCCTCTCCTCGTGACGGTGTCGGTCTGGTGTCAGCCTCTCCTCGTGACGGTGTCAGTCTGGTGTCAGCCTCGCTAGTGACGGTTTCAGTCTGGTGTCAGCCTCTCCTCGTGACGGTGTCCGTCTGGTGTCAGCCTCTCCTCGTGACGGTGTCAGTCTGGTGTCAGCCTCGCTAGTGACGGGGTCGGTCTGGTGTCAGCCTCTCCTCGTGACGGGGTCCGTCTGGTGTCAGCCTCTCCTCGTGACGGGGTCGGTCTGGTGTCAGCCTCTCCTCGTGACGGGGTCGGTCTGGTGTCAGCCTCGCTAGTGACGGTTTCAGTCTGGTGTCAGCCTCTCCTCGTGACGGTGTCAGTCTGGTGTCAGCCTCGCTAGTGACGGTTTCAGTCTGGTGTCAGCCTCTCCTCGTGACGGTGTCCGTCTGGTGTCAGCCTCGCTAGTGACGGGGTCGGTCTGGTGTCAGCCTCGCTAGTGACGGTGTCGGTCTGGTGTCAGCCTCGCCTCGTGACGGTGTCGGTCTGGTGTCAGCCTCGCCTCGTGACGGTGTCGGTCTGGTGTCAGCCTCTCCTCATGACGGTGTCAGTCTGGTGTCAGCCTCGCTAGTGACGGGGTCGGTCTGGTGTCAGCCTCTCCTCGTGACGGGGTCGGTCTGGTGTCAGCCTCTCCTCATGACGGTGTCAGTCTGGTGTCAGCCTCGCTAGTGACGGGGTCGGTCTGGTGTCAGCCTCTCCTCGTGACGGTGTCAGTCTGGTGTCAGCCTCGCTAGTGACGGGGTCGGTCTGGTGTCAGCCTCTCCTCGTGACGGTGTCCGTCTGGTGTCAGCCTCACTAGTGACGGGGTCGGTCTGGTGTCAGCCTCGCTAGTGACTGGGTCGGTCTGGTGTCAGCCTCGCCTCGTGACGGTGTCGGTCTGGTGTCAGCCTCGCCTCATGACGGTGTCGGTCTGGTGTCATCCTCGCTAGTGACGGTGTCGGTCTGGTGTCATCCTCGCCTCGTGACGGGGTCGGTCTGGTGTCAGCCTCGCTAGTGACGGAGTCGGTCTGGTGTCAGCCTCTCCTCGTGACGGTGTCGGTCTGGTGTCAGCCTCTCCTCGTCACAGGGTCCGTCTGGTGTCAGCCTCGCTAGTGACAGTTTCGGTCTGGTGTCATCCTCTCCTCGTGACGGTGTCAGTCTGGTGTCAGCCTCGCTAGTGACGGTGTCAGTCTGGTGTCAGCCTCGCTAGTGACGGTGTCAGTCTGGTGTCAGCCTCTCCTCGTGACGGTGTCAGACTGGTGTCAGCCTCTCCTCGTGACGGTGTCAGTCTGGTGTCAGCCTCGCTAGTGACGGTTTCAGTCTGGTGTCAGCCTCTCCTCGTGACGGAGTCCTTCTGGTGTCAGCCTCTCCTCGTGACGGTGTCAGTCTGGTGTCAGCCTCGCTAGTGACGGGGTCGGTCTGGTGTCAGCCTCTCCTCGTGACGGGGTCGGTCTGGTGTCAGTCTCTCCTCGTGACGGTGTCGGTCTGGTGTCAGCCTCTCCTCGTGACGGGGTCCGTCTGGTGTCAGCCTCTGCTCGTGACTGGGTCGGTCTGGTGTCAGCCTCTCCTCGTGACGGGGTCGGTCTGGTGTCAGCCTCGCTAGTGACGGTTTCAGTCTGGTGTCAGCCTCTCCTCGTGACGGTGTCAGTCTGGTGTCAGCCTCGCTAGTGACGGTGTCAGTCTGGTGTCAGCCTCGCTAGTGACGGTGTCAGTCTGGTGTCAGCCTCTCCTCGTGACGGTGTCAGTCTGGTGTCAGCCTCTCCTCGTGACGGGGTCCGTCTGGTGTCAGCCTCTCCTCGTGACGGGTCGGTCTGGTGTCAGCCTCGCTAGTGACGGTTTCAGTCTGGTGTCAGCCTCTCCTCGTGACGGTGTCCGTCTGGTGTCAGCCTCTCCTCGTGACGGTGTCAGTCTGGTGTCAGCCTCGCTAGTGACGGTTTCAGTCTGGTGTCAGCCTCTCCTCGTGACGGTGTCCATCTGGTGTCAGCCTCGCTAGTGACGGGGTCGGTCTGGTGTCAGCCTCGCTAGTGACAGGGTCGGTTTGGTGTCAGCCTCGCCTCGTGACGGTGTCGGTCTGGTGTCAGCCTCGCCTCGTGACGGTGTCGGTTTGGTGTCATCCTCGCTAGTGACGGTGTCGGTCTGGTGTCATCCTCGCCTCGTGACGGGGTCGGTCTGGTGTCAGCCTCGCTAGTGACGGAGTCGGTCTGGTGTCAGCCTCTCCTCGTGACGGTGTCGGTCTGGTGTCAGCCTCTCCTCGTGACGGTGTCGGTCTGGTGTCAGCTCTTCGTGACAGGGTCCGTCTGGTGTCAGCCTCGCTAGTGACGGTTTCGGTCTGGTGTCAGCCTCTCCTCGTGACGGTGTCAGTCTGGTGTCAGCCTCGCTAGTGACGGTGTCAGTCTGGTGTCAGCCTCGCTAGTGACGGTGTCAGTCTGGTGTCAGCCTCGCTAGTGACGGTGTCAGTCTGGTGTCAGCCTCTCCTCGTGACGGTGTCAGTCTGGTGTCAGCCTCTCCTCGTGACGGTGTCAGTCTGGTGTCAGCCTCGCTAGTGACGGTTTCAGTCTGGTGTCAGCCTCTCCTCGTGACGGTGTCAGTCTGGTGTCAGCCTCGCTAGTGACGGGGTCGGTCTGGTGTCAGCCTCTCCTCGTGACGGGGTCGGTCTGGTGTCAGCCTCTCCTCGTGACGGTGTCGGTCTGGTGTCAGCCTCTCCTCGTGACAGGGTCCGTCTGGTGTCAGCCTCTCCTCGTGACGGGGTCGGTCTGGTGTCAGCCTCTCCTCGTGACGGGGTCGGTCTGGTGTCAGCCTCGCTAGTGACGGTTTCAGTCTGGTGTCAGCCTCTCCTCGTGACGGTGTCAGTCTGGTGTCAGCCTCGCTAGTGACGGTGTCAGTCTGGTGTCAGCCTCGCTAGTGACGGTTTCAGTCTGGTGTCAGCCTCTCCTCGTGACGGTGTCAGTCTGGTGTCAGCCTCGCTAGTGACGGGGTCGGGTCTGGTGTCAGCCTCTCCTCGTGACGGGGTCGGTCTGGTGTCAGCCTCTCCTCGTGACGGTGTCAGTCTGGTGTCAGCTTCGCTAGTGACGGTTTCAGTCTGGTGTCAGCCTCTCCTCGTGACGGTGTCCGTCTGGTGTCAGCCTCGCTAGTGACGGGGTCGGTCTGGTGTCAGCCTCGCTAGTGACGGGGTCGGTCTGGTGTCAGCCTCGCCTCGTGACGGTGTCGGTCTGGTGTCAGCCTCGCCTCATGACGGTGTCGGTCTGGTGTCATCCTCGCTAGTGACGGTGTCGGTCTGGTGTCATCCTCGCCTCCTGACGGGGTCGGTCTGGTGTCAGCCTCGCTAGTGACGGAGTCGGTCTGGTGTCAGCCTCTCCTCGTGACGGTGTCGGTCTGGTGTCAGCCTCTCCTCGTGACGGTGTCGGTCTAGTGTCAGCCTCTCCTCGTGACAGGGTCCGTCTGGTGTCAGCCTCGCTAGTGACGGTTTCGGTCTGGTGTCAGCCTCTCCTCGTGACGGTGTCAGTCTGGTGTCAGCCTCGCTAGTGACGGTGTCAGTCTGGTGTCAGCCTCGCTAGTGACTGTGTCAGTCTGGTGTCAGCCTCTCCTCGTGACGGTGTCAGTCTGGTGTCAGCCTCTCCTCGTGACGGTGTCAGTCTGGTGTCAGCCTCGCTAGTGACGGTTTCAGTCTGGTGTCAGCCTCTCCTCGTGACGGTGTCCGTCTGGTGTCAGCCTCTCCTCGTGACGGTGTCAGTCTGGTGTCAGCCTCGCTAGTGACGTGGTCGGTCTGGTGTCAGCCTCTCCTCGTGACGGGGTCGGTCTGGTGTCAGCCTCTCCTCGTGATGGTGTCGGTCTGGTGTCAGCCTCTCCTCGTGACGGGGTCCGTCTGGTGTCAGCCTCTCCTCGTGACGGGGTCGGTCTGGTGTCAGCCTCTCCTCGTGACGGGGTCGGTCTGGTGTCAGCCTCTCCTCGTGACGGTGTCAGTCTGGTGTCAGCCTCGCTAGTGACGGTGTCAGTCTGGTGTCAGCCTCGCTAGTGACGGTGTCAGTCTGGTGTCAGCCTCTCCTCGTGACGGTGTCAGTCTGGTGTCAGCCTCTCCTCGTGACGGTGTCAGTCTGGTGTCAGCCTCGCTAGTGACGGTTTCAGTCTGGTGTCAGCCTCTCCTCGTGACGGTGTCGGTCTGGTGTCAGCCTCTCCTCGTGACGGTGTCAGTCTGGTGTCAGCTTCGCTAGTGACGGTTTCAGTCTGGTGTCAGCCTCTCCTCGTGACGGTGTCCGTCTGGTGTCAGCCTCGCTAGTGACGGGGTCGGTCTGGTGTCAGCCTCGCTAGTGACGGGGTCGGTCTGGTGTCAGCCTCGCCTTGTGACGGTGTCGGTCCGGTATCAGCCTCGCCTCATGACGGTGTCGGTCTGGTGTCATCCTCGCTAGTGACGGTGTCGGTCTGGTGTCATCCTAGCCTCGTGACGGGGTCGGTCTGGTGTCAGCCTCGCTAGTGATGGAGTCGGTCTGGTGTCAGCCTCTCCTCGTGACGGTGTCGGTCTGGTGTCAGCCTCTCCTCGTGACGGTGTCGGTCTGGTGTCAGCCTCTCCTCGTGACAGGGTCCGTCTGGTGTCAGCCTCGCTAGTGACGGTTTCGGTCTGGTGTCAGCCTCTCCTCGTGACGGTGTCAGTCTGGTGTCAGCCTCGCTAGTGACGGTGTCAGTCTGGTGTCAGCCTCGCTAGTGACGGTGTCAGTCTGGTGTCAGCCTCTCCTCGTGACGGTGTCAGTCTGGTGTCAGCCTCTCCTCGTGACGGTGCCAGTCTGGTGTCAGCCTCGCTAGTGACGGTTTCAGTCTGGTGTCAGCCTCTCCTCGTGACGGTGTCCGTCTGGTGTCAGCCTCTCCTCGTGACGGTGTCAGTCTGGTGTCAGCCTCGCTAGTGACGGGGTCGGTCTGGTGTCAGCCTCTCCTCGTGACGGGGTCGGTCTGGTGTCAGCCTCTCCTCGTGACGGTGTCGGTCTGGTGTCAGCCTCTCCTCGTGACGGGGTCCGTCTGGTGTCAGCCTCTCCTCGTGACGGGGTCCGTCTGGTGTCAGCCTCTCCTCGTGACGGGGTCGGTCTGGTGTCAGCCTCGCTAGTGACGGTGTCCGTCTGGTGTCAGCCTCTCCTCGTGACGGTGTCAGTCTGGCGTCAGCCTCGCTAGTGACGGGGTCGGTCTGGTGTCAGCCTCTCCTCGTAACGGGGTCGGTCTGGTGTCAACCTCTCCTCGTGACGGTGTCGGTCTGGTGTCAGCCTCTCCTCGTGACGGGGTCCGTCTGGTGTCAGCCTCTCCTCGTGACGGGGTCGGTCTGGTGTCAGCCTCTCCTCGTGACGGTGTCAGTCTGGTGTCAGCCTCGCTAGTGACGGTGTCAGTCTGGTGTCAGCCTCGCTAGTGACGGTTTCAGTCTGGTGTCAGCCTCTCCTCGTGACGGTGTCAGTCTGGTGTCAGCCTCGCTAGTGACGGGGTCGGTCTGGTGTCAGCCTCGCTAGTGACGGGGTCGGTCTGGTGTCAGCCTCGCCTCGTGACGGTGTCGGTCTGGTGTCAGCCTCTCCTCGTGACAGGGTCCGTCTGGTGTCAGCCTCGCTAGTGACGGTTTCGGTCTGGTGTCAGCCTCTCCTCGTGACGGTGTCAGTCTGGTGTCAGCCTCGCTAGTGACGGTGTCAGTCTGGTGTCAGCCTCGCTAGTGACGGTGTCAGTCTGGTGTCAGCCTCGCTTGTGACGGTTTCAGTCTGGTGTCAGCCTCTCCTCGTGACGGTGTCCGTCTGGTGTCAGCCTCTCCTCGTGACGGTGTCAGTCTGGTGTCAGCCTCTCCTCGTGACGGTGTCGGTCTGGTGTCAGCCTCTCCTCGTGACGGTGTCAGTCTGGTGTCAGCCTCGCTAGTGACGGTTTCGGTCTGGTGTCAGCCTCTCCTCGTGACGGTGTCGGTCTGGTGTCAGCCTCTCCTCGTGACAGGGTCCGTCTGGTGTCAGCCTCGCTAGTGACGGTTTCAGTCTGGTGTCAGCCTCTCCTCGTGACGGTGTCAGTCTGGTGTCAGCCTCGCTAGTGACGGTGTCAGTCTGGTGTCAGCCTCGCTAGTGACGGTGTCAGTCTGGTGTCAGCCTCTCCTCGTGACGGTGTCAGTCTGGTGTCAGCCTCTCCTCGTGACGGTGTCAGTCTGGTGTCATCCTCGCTAGTGACGGTTTCAGTCTGGTGTCAGCCTCTCCTCGTGACGGTGTCCGTCTGGTGTCAGCCTCTCCTCGTGACGGTGTCAGTCTGGTGTCAGCCTCGCTAGTGACGGGGTCGGTCTGGTGTCAGCCTCTCCTCGTGACGGGGTCAGTCTGGTGTCAGCCTCTCCTATTGACGGTGTCGGTCTGGTGTCAGCCTCTCCTCGTGACGGGGTCCGTCTGGTGTCAGCCTCTCCTCGTGACGGGGTCGGTCTGGTGTCAGCCTCTCCTCGTGACGGGGTCGGTCTGGTGTCAGCCTCGCTGGTGACGGTTTCAGTCTGGTGTCAGCCTCTCCTCGTGACGGTGTCAGTCTGGTGTCAGCCTCGCTTGTGACGGTTTCAGTCTGGTGTCAGCCTCTCCTCGTGACGGTGTCCGTCTGGTGTCAGCCTCGCTAGTGACGAAGTCGGTGTGGTGTCAGCCTCGCTAGTGACGGGGTCGGTGTGGTGTCAGCCTCGCCTCGTGACGGTGTCGGTCTGGTGTCAGCCTCGCCTCGTGACGGTGTCGGTCTGGTGTCATCCTCGCTAGTGACGGTGTCGGTCTGGTGTCATCCTCGCCTCGTGACGGGGTCGGTCTGGTGTCAGCCTCGCTAGTGACGGAGTCGGTCTGGTGTCAGCCTCTCCTCGTGACGGTGTCGGTCTGGTGTCAGCCTCTCCTTGTGACGGTGTCGGTCTGGTGTCAGCCTCTCCTCGTGACAGGGTCCGTCTGGTGTCAGCCTCGCTAGTGACGGTGTCAGTCTGGTGTTAGCCTCTCCTCGTGACGGTGACAGTCTGGTTTCAGCCTCTCCTCGTGACGGTGTCAGTCTGGTGTCAGCCTCTCCTCGTGACGGTGTCAGTCTGGTGTCAGCCTCGCTAGTGACGGTTTCAGTCTGGTGTCAGCCTCTCCTCGTGACGGTGTCCGTCTGGTGTCAGCCTCTCCTCGTGACGGTGTCAGTCTGGTGTCAGCCTCGCTAGTGACGGGGTCGGTCTGGTGTCAGCCTCTCCTCGTGACGGGGTCAGTCTGGTGTCAGCCTCTCCTATTGACGGTGTCGGTCTGGTGTCAGCCTCTCCTCGTGACGGTGTCAGTCTGGTGTCAGCCTCGCTAGTGACGGTTTCAGTCTGGTGTCAGCCTCTCCTCGTGACGGTGTCCGTCTGGTGTCAGCCTCGCTAGCGAAGGGGTCGGTCTGGTGTCAGCCTCGCTAGTGACGGGGTCGGTCTGGTGTCAGCCTCGCCTCGTGACGGTGTCGGTCTGGTGTCAGCCTCGCCTCGTGACGGTGTCGGTCTGGTGTCATCCTCGCTAGTGACGGTGTCGGTCTGGTGTCAGCCTCTCCTCGTGACGGTGTCGGTCTGGTGTCAGCCTCTCCTCGTGACGGGGTCCGTCTGGTGTCAGCCTCTCCTCGTGACGGGGTCGGTCTGGTGTCAGCCTCTCCTCGTGACGGGGTCGGTCTGGTGTCAGCCCCGCCAGTGACGGTTTCAGTCTGGTGTCAGCCTCTCCTCGTGACGGTGTCAGTCTGGTGTCAGCCTCGCTAGTGACGGTGTCAGTCTGGTGTCAGCCTCGCTAGTGACGGTTTTAGTCTGGTGTCAGCCTCTCCTCGTGACGGTGTCAGTCTGGTGTCAGCCTCGCTAGTGACGGGGTCGGTCTGGTGTCAGCCTCTCCTCGTGACGGGGTCGGTCTGGTGTCAGCCTCTCCTCGTGACAGGGTCCGTCTGGTGTCAGCCTCACTAGTGACGGTTTCGGTCTGGTGTCTGCCTCTCCTCGTGACGGTGTCTGTCTGGTGTCAGCCTCGCTAGTGACGGGGTCGGTCTGGTGTCAGCCTCTCCTCGTGACGGGGTCGGTCTGGTGTCAGCCTCGCTAGTGACGGTTTCAGTCTGGTGTCAGCCTCTCCTTGTGACGGTGTCAGTCTGGTGTCAGCCTCTCCTCGTGACGGTGTCAGTCTGGTGTCAGCCTCGCTAGTGACGGGGTCGGTCTGGTGTCAGCCTCTCCTCGTGACGGGGTCGGTCTGGTGTCAGCCTCTCCTCGTGACGGTGTCAGTCTGGTGTCAGCCTCACTAGTGACGGTTTCAGTCTGGTGTCAGCCTCTCCTCTTGACGGTGTCCGTCTGGTGTCAGCCTCGCTAGTGACGGGGTCGGTCTGGTGTCAGCCTCGCTAGTGACGGGGTCGGTCTGGTGTCAGCCTCGCCTCGTGACGGTGTCGGTCTGGTGTCAGCCTCGCCTCGTGACGGTGTCGGTCTGGTGTCATCCTCGCTAGTGACGGTGTCGGTCTGGTGTCATCCTCGCCTCGTGACGGGGTCGGTCTGGTGTCAGCCTCGCTAGTGACGGAGTCGGTCTGGTGTCAGCCTCTCCTCGTGACGGTGTCGGTCTGGTGTCAGCCTCTCCTCGTGACGGGGTCGGTCTGGTGTCATCCTCGCCTCGTGACGGGGTCGGTCTGGTGTCAGCCTCGCTAGTGACGGGGTCGGTCTGGTGTCAGCCTCTCCTCGTGACGGGGTCGGTCTGGTGTCAGCCTCTCCTCGTGACGGTGTCAGTCTGGTGTCAGCCTCGCTAGTGACGGTTTCAGTCTGGTGTCAGCCTCTCCTCGTGACGGTGTCAGTCTGGTGTCAGCCTCGCTAGTGACGGGGTCGGTCTGGTGTCAGCCTCTCCTCGTGACGGGGTCGGTCTGGTGTCAGCCTCTCCTCGTGACGGTGTCAGTCTGGTGTCATCCTCGCTAGTGACGGGGTCGGTCTGGTGTCAGCCTCTCCTCGTGACGGTGTCGGTCTGGTGTCAGCCTCTCCTCGTGACAGGGTCCGTCTGGTGTCAGCCTCGCTAGTGACTGTTTCGGTCTGGTGTCAGCCTCTCCTCGTGACGGTGTCAGTCTGGTGTCAGCCTCGCTAGTGACGGTGTCAGTCTGGTGTCAGCCTCGCTAGTGACGGTGTCAGTATGGTGTCAGCCTCTCCTCGTGACGGTGTCAGTCTGGTGTCAGCCTCTCCTCGTGACGGTGTCAGTCTGGTGTCAGCCTCGCTAGTGACGGTTTCAGTCTGGTGTCAGCCTCTCCTCGTGACGGTGTCCGTCTGGTGTCAGCCTCGCTAGTGACGGTTTCAGTCTGGTGTCAGCCTCTCCTCGTGACGGTGTCCGTCTGGTGTCAGCCTCGCTAGTGACGGGGTCGGTCTGGTGTCAGCCTCGCTAGTGACGATTTCAGTCTGGTGTCAGCCTCTCCTCGTGACGGTGTCAGTCTGGTGTCAGCCTCTCCTCGTGACGGTGTCAGTCTGGTGTCAGCCTCGCTAGTGACGGTTTCAGTCTGGTGTCAGCCTCTCCTCGTGACGGTGTCAGTCTGGTGTCAGCCTCTCCTCGTGACAGTGTCAGTCTGGTGTCAGCCTCGCTAGTGACGGTTTCAGTCTGGTGTCAGCCTCTCCTCGTGACGGTGTCAGTCTGGTGTCAGCCTCGCCTCGTGACGGTGTCGGTCTGGTGTCATCCTCGCTAGTGACGGTGTCGGTCTGGTGTCAGCCTCTCCTCGTGACGGTGTTTGTCTGGTGTCAGCCTCTCCTCGTGACGGGGTCGGTCTGGTGTCAGCCTTTCCTCGTGACGCTGTCAGTCTGGTGTCAGCCTCGCTAGTGACGGTTTCAGTCTGGTGTCAGCCTCTCCTCGTGACGGTGTCAGTCTGGTGTCAGCCTCGCTAGTGACGGGGTCGGTCTGGTGTCAGCCTCTCCTCGTGACGGGGTCAGTCTGGTGTCAGCCTCTCCTCGTGACGGTGTCGGTCTGGTGTCAGCCTCTCCTCGTGACGGGGTCCGTCTGGTGTCAGCTTCTCCTCGTGACGGGGTCGGTCTGGTGTCAGCCTCTCCTCGTGACGGGGTCGGTCTGGTGTCAGCCTCGCTAGTGACGGTTTCAGTCTGGTGTCAGCCTCTCCTCGTGACGGTGTCAGTCTGGTGTCAGCCTCGCTAGTGACGGTGTCAGTCTGGTGTCAGCCTCGCTAGTGACGGTTTCAGTCTGGTGTCAGCCTCTCCTCGTGACGGTGTCCGTCTGGTGTCAGCCTCTCCTCGTGACGGTGTCAGTCTGGTGTCAGCCTCGCTAGTGACGGGGTCGGTCTGGTGTCAGCCTCTCCTCGTGACGGGGTCGGTCTGGTGTCAGCCTCTCCTCGTGACGGTGTCGGTCTTGTGTCAGCCTCTCCTCGTGACGGGGTCGGTCTGGTGTCAGCCTCTCCTCGTGACGGGGTCGGTCTGGTGTCAGCCTCGCTAGTGACGGTTTCAGTCTGGTGTCAGCCTCTCCTCGTGACGGTGTCCGTCTGGTGTCAGCCTCGCTAGTGACGGGGTCGGTCTGGTGTCAGCCTCGCTAGTGACGGGGTCGGTCTGGTGTCAGCCTCGCCTCGTGACGGTGTCGGTCTGGTGTCAGCCTCGCCTCGTGACGGTGTCGGTCTGGTGTCATCCTCGCTAGTGACGGTGTCGGTCTGGTGTCATCCTCGCTAGTGACGGTGTCAGTCTGGTGTCAGCCTCTCCTCGTGACGGTGTCAGTCTGGTGTCAGCCTCTCCTCGTGACGGTGTCAGTCTGGTGTCAGCCTCGCTAGTGACGGTTTCAGTCTGGTGTCAGCCTCTCCTTGTGACGGTGTCCGTCTGGTGTCAGCCTCTCCTCGTGACGGTGTCAGTCTGGTGTCAGCCTCGCTAGTGACGGGGTCGGTCTGGTGTCAGCCTCTCCTCGTGACGGGGTCGGTCTGGTGTCAGCCTCTCCTTGTGACGGTGTCGGTCTGGTGTCAGCCTCTCCTCGTGACGGGGTCCGTCTGGTGTCAGCCTCTCCTCGTGACGGGGTCGGTCTGGTGTCAGCCTCTCCTCGTGACGGGGTCGGTCTGGTGTCAGCCTCGCTAGTGACGGTTTCAGTCTGGTGTCAGCCTCTCCTCGTGACGGTGTCAGTCTGGTGTCAGCCTCGCTAGTGACGGTGTCAGTCTGGTGTCAGCCTCGCTAGTGACGGTTTCAGTCTGGTGTCAGCCTCTCCTCGTGACGGTGTCAGTCTGGTGTCAGCCTCGCTAGTGACGGGGTCGGTCTGGTGTCAGCCTCTCCTCGTGATGGGGTCGGTCTGGTGTCAGCCTCTCCTCGTGACGGTGTCAGTCTGGTGTCAGCCTCTCCTCGTGACGGTGTCCGTCTGGTGTCAGCCTCGCTAGTCACGGGGTCGGTCTGGTGTCAGCCTCGCTAGTGACGGGGTCGGTCTGGTGTCAGCCTCGCCTCGTGACGGTGTCGGTCTGGTGTCAGCCTCGCCTCGTGACGGTGTCGGTCTGGTGTCATCCTCGCTAGTGACGGTGTCGGTCTGGTGTCATCCTCGCCTCGTGACGGGGTCGGTCTGGTGTCAGCCTCGCTAGTGACGGAGTCGGTCTGGTGTCAGCCTCTCCTCGTGACGGTGTCAGTCTGGTGTCAGCCTCTCCTCGTGACGGTGTCGGTCTGGTGTCAGCCTCTCCTCGTGACAGGGTCCGTCTGGTGTCAGCCTCGCTAGTGACGGTTTCGGTCTGGTGTCAGCTTCTCCTCGTGACGGTGTCAGTCTGGTGTCAGCCTCGCTAGTGACGGTGTCAGTCTGGTGTCAGCCTCGCTAGTGACGGTGTCAGTCTGGTGTCAGCCTCGCTAGTGACGGTGTCAGTCTGGTGTCAGCCTCTCCTCGTGACTGTGTCAGTCTGGTGTCAGCCTCTCCTCGTGACGGTGTCAGTCTGGTGTCAGCCTCGCTAGTGACGGTTTCAGTCTGGTGTCAGCCTCTCCTCGTGACGGTGTCCGTCTGGTGTCAGCCTCTCCTCGTGACGGTGTCAGTCTGGTGTCAGCCTCTCCTCGTGACGGGGTCGGTCTGGTGTCAGCCTCTCCTCGTGACGGGGTCGGTCTGGTGTCAGCCTCGCTAGTGAAGGTTTCAGTCTGGTGTCAGCCTCTCCTCGTGACGGTGTCAGTCTGGTGTCAGCCTCGCTAGTGACGGTGTCAGTCTGGTGTCAGCCTCGCTAGTGACGGTTTCAGTCTGGTGTCAGCCTCTCCACGTGACGGTGTCAGTCTGGTGTCAGCCTCGCTAGTGACGGGGTCGGTCTGGTGTCAGCCTCGCTAGTGACGGGGTCGGTCTGGTGTCAGCCTCTCCTCGTGACGGGGTCGGTCTGGTGTCAGCCTCTCCTCGTGACGGTGTCGGTCTGGTGTCAGCCTCTCCTCGTGACGGGGTCCGTCTGGTGTCAGCCTCTCCTCTTGACGGGGTCGGTCTGGTGTCAGCCTCTCCTCGTGATGGGGTCGGTCTGGTGTCAGCCTCGCTAGTGACGGTTTCAGTCTGGTGTCAGCCTCTCCTCGTGACGGTGTCAGTCTGGTGTCAGCCTAGCTAGTGACGGTTTCAGTCTGGTGTCAGCCTCTCCTCGTGACGGTGTCAGTCTGGTGTCAGCCTCGCTAGTGACGGATTCAGTCTGGTGTCAGCCTCTCCTCGTGACGGTGTCAGTCTGGTGTCAGCCTCGCTAGTGACGGTGTCAGTCTGGTGTCAGCCTCGCTAGTGACGGTTTCAGTCTGGTGTCAGCCTCTCCTCGTGACGGTGTCAGTCTGGTGTCAGCCTCGCTAGTGACGGTGTCAGTCTGGTGTCAGCCTTGCTAGTGACGGTTTCAGTCTGGTGTCAGCCTCTCCTCGTGACGGTGTCAGTCTGGTGTCAGCCTCTCCTCGTGATGGTGTCAGTCTGGTGTAAGCCTCGCTAGTGACGGTTTCAGTCTGGTGTCAGCCTCTCCTCGTGACGGTGTCCGTCTGGTGTCAGCCTCGCTAGTGACGGGGTCCGTCTGGTGTCAGCCTCGCTAGTGACGGGGTCGGTCTGGTGTCAGCCTCGCCTCGTGACGGTGTCGGTCTGGTGTCAGCCTCTCCTCGTGACAGGGTCCGTCTGGTGTCAGCCTCGCTAGTGACGGTTTCGGTCTGGTGTCAGCCTCTCCTCGTGACGGTGTCAGTCTGGTGTCAGCCTCGCTAGTGACGGTGTCAGTCTGGTGTCAGCCTCGCTAGTGACGGTGTCAGTCTGGTGTCAGCCTCGCCTCGTGACGGTGTCAGTCTGGTGTCAGCCTCTCCTCGTGACGGTGTCAGTCTGGTGTCAGCCTCGCTAGTGACGATTTCAGTCTGGTGTCAGCCTCTCCTCGTGACGGTGTCCGTCTGGTGTCAGCCTCGCTAGTGACGGGGTCGGTCTGGTGTCAGCCTCTCCTCGTGACGGGGTCGGTCTGGTGTCAGCCTCTCCTCGTGACGGTGTCGGTCTGGTGTCAGCCTCTCCTCGTGACGGGGTCCGTCTGGTGTCAGCCTCTCCTCGTGACGGGGTCGGTCTGGTGTCAGCCTCTCCTCGTGACGGGGTCGGTCTGGTGTCAGACTCGCTAGTGACGGTTTCAGTCTGGTGTCAGCCTTTCCTCGTGACGGTGTCAGTCTGGTGTCAGCCTCTCCTCGTGACGGTGTCAGTCTGGTGTCAGCCTCGCTAGTGACGGTTTCAGTCTGGTGTCAGCCTCTCCTCGTGACGGTGTCAGTCTGGTGTCAGCCTCGCTAGTGACGGGGTCGGTCTGGTGTCAGCCTCGCTAGTGACGGTGTCAGTCTGGTGTCAGTCTCGCTAGTGACGGTTTCAGTCTGGTGTCAGCCTCTCCTCGTGACGGTGTCAGTCTGGTGTCATCCTCGCCTCGTGACGGGGTCGGTCTGGTGTCAGCCTCGCTAGTGACGGTGTCAGTCTGGTGTCAGTCTCGCTAGTGACGGTTTCAGTCTGGTGTCAGCCTCTCCTCGTGACGGTGTCAGTCTGGTGTCATCCTCGCCTCGTGACGGGGTCGGTCTGGTGTCAGCCTCGCTAGTGATGGAGTCGGTCTGGTGTCAGCCTCTCCTCGTGACGGTGTCAGTCTGGTGTCAGCCTCGCTAGTGACGGTTTCAGTCTGGTGTCAGCCTCTCCTCGTGACGGTGTCAGTCTGGTGTCAGCCTCGCTAGTGACGGTGTCAGTCTGGTGTCAGCCTCGCTAGTGACGGTTTCAGTCTGGTGTCAGCCTCTCCTTGTGACGGTGGTCAGTCTGGTGTCAGCCTCGCTAGTGACGGTTTCAGTCTGGTGTCAGCCTCTCCTCGTGACGGTGTCAGTCTGGTGTCAGCCTCGCTAGTGACGGTTTCAGTCTGGTGTCAGCCTCTCCTCGTGACGGTGTCCGTCTGGTGTCAGCCTCGCTAGTGACGGGGTCGGTCTGGTGTCAGCCTCGCTAGTGACGGGGTCGGTCTGGTGTCAGCCTCGCCTCGTGACGGTGTCGGTCTGGTGTCAGCCTCGCCTCGTGACGGTGTCGGTCTGGTGTCATCCTCGCTAGTGACGGTGTCGGTCTGGTGTCAGCCTCTCCTCGTGACGGTGTCCCGTCTGGTGTCAGCCTCGCTAGTGACGGGGTCGGTCTGGTGTCAGCCTCGCTAGTGACGGTTGCAGTCTGGTGTCAGTCTCGCTAGTGACGGTTTCAGTCTGGTGTCAGCCTCTCCTCGTGACGGTGTCAGTCTGGTGTCATCCTCGCCTCGTGACGGGGTCGGTCTGGTGTCAGCCTCGCTAGTGATGGAGTCGGTCTGGTGTCAGCCTCTCCTCGTGACGGTGTCAGTCTGGTGTCAGCCTCGCTAGTGACGGTGTCAGTCTGGTGTCAGCCTCGCTAGTGACGGTGTCAGTCTGGTGTCAGCCTCTCCTCGTGACGGTGTCAGTCTGGTGTCAGCCTCTCCTCGTGACGGTGTCAGTCTGGTGTCAGCCTCGCTAGTGACGGTTTCAGTCTGGTGTCAGCCTCTCCTCGTGACGGTGTCCGTCTGGTGTCAGCCTCTCCTCGTGACGGTGTCGGTCTGGTGTCAGCCTCTCCTAGTGACGGGGTCCGTCTGGTGTCAGCCTCTCCTCGTGACGGGGTCGGTCTGGTGTCAGCCTCTCCTCGTGACGGGGTCGGTCTGGTGTCAGCCTCGCTAGTGACGGTTTCAGTCTGGTGTCAGCCTCTCCTCGTGACGGTGTCAGTCTGGTGTCAGCCTCGCTAGTGACGGTGTCAGTCTGGTGTCAGCCTCGCTAGTGACGGTTTCAGTCTGGTGTCAGCCTCTCCTCGTGACGGTGTCGGTCTGGTGTCATCCTCGCTAGTGACGGTGTCGGTCTGGTGTCAGCCTCTCCTCGTGACGGTGTCCGTCTGGTGTCAGCCTCGCTAGTGACGGGGTCGGTCTGGTGTCAGCCTCGCTAGTGACGGTGTCAGTCTGGTGTCAGTCTCGCTAGTGACGGTTTCAGTCTGGTGTCAGCCTCTCCTCGTGACGGTGTCAGTCTGGTGTCATCCTCGCCTCGTGACGGGGTCGGTCTGGTGTCAGCCTCGCTAGTGACGGTGTCAGTCTGGTGTCAGTCTCGCTAGTGACGGTTTCAGTCTGGTGTCAGCCTCTCCTCGTGAGGGTGTCAGTCTGGTGTCATCCTCGCCTCGTGACGGGGTCGGTCTGGTGTCAGCCTCGCTAGTGATGGAGTCGGTCTGGTGTCAGCCTCTCCTCGTGACGGTGTCAGTCTGGTGTCAGCCTCGCTAGTGACGGTGTCAGTCTGGTGTCAGCCTCGCTAGTGACGGTGTCAGTCTGGTGTCAGCCTCTCCTCGTGACGGTGTCAGTCTGGTGTCAGCCTCTCCTCGTGACGGTGTCAGTCTGGTGTCAGCCTCGCTAGTGACGGTTTCAGTCTGGTGTCAGCCTCTCCTCGTGACGGTGTCCGTCTGGTGTCAGCCTCTCCTCGTGACGGTGTCAGTCTGGTGTCAGCCTCGCTAGTGACGGGGTCGGTCTGGTGTCAGCCTCTCCTCGTGACGGGGTCGGTCTGGTGTCAGCCTCTCCTCGTGACGGTGTCGGTCTGGTGTCAGCCTCTCCTAGTGACGGGGTCCGTCTGGTGTCAGCCTCTCCTCGTGACGGGGTCGGTCTGGTGTCAGCCTCTCCTCGTGACGGGGTCGGTCTGGTGTCAGCCTCGCTAGTGATGGTTTCAGTCTGGTGTCAGCCTCTCCTCGTGACGGTGTCAGTCTGGTGTCAGCCTCGCTAGTGACGGTGTCAGTCTGGTGTCAGCCTCGCTAGTGACGGTTTCAGTCTGGTGTCAGCCTCTCCTCGTGACGGTGTCAGTCTGGTGTCAGCCTCGCTAGTGACGGTTTCAGTCTGGTGTCAGCCTCTCCTCGTGACGGTGTCAGTCTGGTGTCAGCCTCTCCTCGTGACGGTGTCCAGTCTGGTGTCAGCCTCGCTAGTGACGGTTTCAGTCTGGTGTCAGCCTCTCCTCGTGACGGTGTCCGTCTGGTGTCAGCTTCGCTAGTGACGGGGTCGGTCTGGTGTCAGCCTCGCTAGTGACGGGGTCGGTCTGGTGTCAGCCTCGCCTCGTGACGGTGTCGGTCAGGTGTCAGCCTCTCCTCGTGACGGTGTCGGTCTGGTGTCAGCCTCGCTAGTGACGGGGTCGGTCCTGGTGTCCAGCCTCGCCTCGTGACGGTGTCGGTCTGGTGTCAGCCTCGCCTCGTGACGGTGTCGGTCTGGTGTCATCCTCGCTACTGACGGTGTCGGTCTGGTGTCATCCTCGCCTCGTGACGGGGTCGGTCTGGTGTCAGCCTCGCTAGTGACGGAGTCGGTCTGGTGTCAGCCTCTCCTCGTGACGGTGTCAGTCTGGTGTCAGCCTCGCTAGTGACGGTGTCAGTCTGGTGTCAGCCTCGCTAGTGACGGTGTCAGTCTGGTGTCAGCCTCTCCTCGTGACGGTGTCAGTCTGGTGTCAGCCTCTCCTCGTGACGGTGTCAGTCTGGTGTCAGCCTCGCTAGTGACGGTTTCAGTCTGGTGTCAGCCTCTCCTCGTGACGGTGTCCGTCTGGTGTCAGCCTCTCCTCGTGACGGTGTCAGTCTGGTGTCAGCCTCGCTAGTGACGGGGTCGGTCTGGTGTCAGCCTCTCCTCGTGACGGGGTCGGTCTGGTGTCAGCCTCTCCTCGTGACGGTGTCGGTCTGGTTTCAGCCTCTCCTAGTGACGGGGTCCGTCTGGTGTCAGCCTCTCCTCGTGACGGGGTCGGTCTGGTGTCAGCCTCTCCTCGTGACGGGGTCGGTCTGGTGTCAGCCTCGCTAGTGACGGTTTCAGTCTGGTGTCAGCCTCTCCTCGTGACGGTGTCAGTCTGGTGTCAGCCTCGCTAGTGACGGTGTCAGTCTGGTGTCAGCCTCGCTAGTGACGGTTTCAGTCTGGTGTCAGCCTCTCCTCGTGACGGTGTCAGTCTGGTGTCAGCCTCGCTAGTGACGGTTTCAGTCTGGTGTCAGCCTCTCCTCGTGACGGTGTCAGTCTGGTGTCAGCCTCTCCTCGTGACGGTGTCAGTCTGGTGTCAGCCTCGCTAGTGACGGTTTCAGTCTGGTGTCAGCCTCTTCTCGTGACGGTGTCAGTCTGGTGTCAGCCTCTCCTCGTGACGGTGTCAGTCTGGTGTCAGCCTCGCTAGTGACGGTTTCAGTCTGGTGTCAGCCTCTCCTCGTGACGGTGTCCGTCTGGTGTCAGCCTCGCTAGTGACGGGGTCGGTCTGGTGTCAGCCTCGCTAGTGACGGGGTCGGTCTGGTGTCAGCCTCGCCTCGTGACGGTGTCGGTCAGGTGTCAGCCTCTCCTCGTGACGGTGTCGGTCTGGTGTCAGCCTCGCTAGTGACGGGGTCGGTCTGGTGTCAGCCTCGCCTCGTGACGGTGTCGGTCTGGTGTCAGCCTCGCCTCGTGACGGTGTCGGTCTGGTGTCATCCTCGCTACTGACGGTGTCGGTCTGGTGTCATCCTCGCCTCGTGACGGGGTCGGTCTGGTGTCAGCCTCGCCTCGTGACGGGGTCGGTCTGGTGTCAGACTCGCTAGTGACGGTTTCAGTCTGGTGTCAGCCTCTCCTCGTGACGGTGTCAGTCTGGTGTCAGCCTCTCCTCGTGACGGTGTCAGTCTGGTGTCAGCCTCGCTAGTGACGGTTTCAGTCTGGTGTCAGCCTCTCCTCGTGACGGTGTCAGTCTGGTGTCAGCCTCGCTAGTGACGGTGTCAGTCTGGTGTCAGCCTCGCTAGTGACGGTTTCAGTCTGGTGTCAGCCTCTCCTCGTGACGGTGTCAGTCTGGTGTCAGCCTCGCTAGTGACGGTTTCAGTCTGGTGTCAGCCTCTCCTCGTGACGGTGTCAGTCTGGTGTCAGCCTCTCCTCGTGACGGTGTCAGTCTGGTGTCAGCCTCGCTAGTGACGGTTTCAGTCTGGTGTCAGCCTCTCCTCGTGACGGTGTCAGTCTGGTGTCAGCCTCTCCTCGTGACGGTGTCAGTCTGGTGTCAGCCTCGCTAGTGACGGTTTCAGTCTGGTGTCAGCCTCTCCTCGTGACGGTGTCCGTCTGGTGTCAGCCTCTCCTCGTGACGGTGTCAGTCTGGTGTCAGCCTCGCTA